>NC_034187.2:88212203-88232203 GCF_002021735.2 Oncorhynchus kisutch
AAGGTGAGGGGTTTACATTAGACATCTGGGGAGAGGTGAGGGGTTTACATCTGGGTAGAGGTGAGGGGTTTACATCTGGGTAGAGGTGAGGGGTTTATATTAGACATCTGGGTAGAGGTGAGGGGTTTACATCTGGGTAGAGGTGAGAGGTTTACATAAGACATATGGGTAGAGGTGAGGGGTTTACATCTGGGTAGAGGTGAGTGGATTACATAAGACATCTGGGTAGAGGTGAGTGGTTTACATCTGGGTAGAGGTGAGGGGTTTACATCAGGGTAGAGGTGAGGGGTTTACATTAGACATCTGGGTAGAGGTGAGGGGTTTACATCTGGGTAGGGGTGAGGGGTTTACATCTGGGTAGAGGTGAGGGATTTACATCTGGGTAGAGGTGAGGGGTTTACATCTGGGTAGAGGTGAGGGGTTTACATCTGGTTAGAGGTGAGGGGTTTACATCTGGGTAGAGGTGAGGGGTTTACATCTAGGTAGAGGTGAGGGGTTTACATCTGGGTAGAGGTGAGGGGTTTACATCTGGGTAGAGGTGAGGGGTTTACATCTGGGTAGAGGTGAGTGGTTTACATCTGGGTAGAGGTGAGGGGTTTACATCTGGGTAGAGGTGAGAGGTTTACATCTGGGTAGAGGTGAGGGGTTTACATCTGGGTAGAGGTGAGGGGTTTACATCTGGGTAGAGGTGAGTGGTTTACATCTGGGTAGAGTTGCAGGGTTTACATTAGATATCTGGGTAGAGGTGAGGGTTTACATCTGGGTAGAGGTGCAGGGTTTACATTAGACATCTGGGTAGAGGTGAGGGGTTTACATCTGGGTAGAGGTGAGTGGTTTACATCTGGGTAGAGGTGAGGGGTTTACATTAGACATCTGGGTAGAGGTGAGGGGTTTACATCTGGGTAGAGGTGAGGGGTTTACATCTGGGTAGAGGTGAGGGGTTTACATCTGGGTAGAGGTGAGGGGTTTACATCTGGGTAGAGGTGAGGGGTTTACATCTGGGTAGAGGTGAGGGGTTTACATCTGGGTAGAGGTGAGGGGTTTACATTAGACATCTGGGGAGAGGTGAGGGGTTTACATCTGGGTAGAGGTGAGGGGTTTATATTAGACATCTGGGTAGAGGTGAGGGGTTTACATCTGGGTAGAGGTGAGAGGTTTACATAAGACATATGGGTAGAGGTGAGGGGTTTACATCTGGGTAGAGGTGAGTGGATTACATAAGACATCTGGGTAGAGGTGAGTGGTTTACATCAGGGTAGAGGTGAGTGGTTTACATCTGGGTAGAGGTGAGTGGTTTACATCTGGGTAGAGGTGAGGGGTTTACATCTGGGTAGAGGTGAGAGTTTACATCTGGGTAGAGGTGAGGGGTTTACATCTGGGTAGAGGTGAGTGGTTTACATCTGGGTAGAAGTGAGGGGTTTACATCTGAGTAGAGGTGAGGGGTTTACATCTGGGTAGAGGTGAGGGGTTTACATCTGGTAGCGGTGAGGGCTTTACATCTGGGTAGAGGTGAGGGCTTTACATCTGGGTAGAAGTAAGTTGTTTACATTAGACATCTGGGTATAGGTGAGGGGTTTACATCTGGGTAGAGGTGAGGGGTTTACATCTGGGTAGAGGTGAGGGGTTTACATCTGGGTAGAGGTGAGGGGTTTACATCTGGGTAAAGGTGAGGGGTTTACATCTGGGTAGAGGTGAGGGGTTTACATCTGGGTAGAGGTGAGGGGTTTACATCTGGTAGAGGTGAGGGGTTTACATCTGGGTAGAGGTGAGTGGTTTACATTAGACATCTGGGTAGAGGTGAGGCGTTTACATTGACATCTGGGTAGAGGTGAGGGGTTTACATCTGGGTAGAGGTGAGGGGTTTACATCTGGGTAGAGGTGAGAGGTTTACATAAGACATATGGGTAGAGGTGAGGGGTTTACATCTGGGTAGAGGTGAGTGGATTACATAAGACATCTGGGTAGAGGTGAGTGGTTTACATCAGGGTAGAGGTGAGTGGTTTACATCTGGGTAGAGGTGAGTGGTTTACATCTGGGTAGAGGTGAGGGGTTTACATCTGGGTAGAGGTGAGAGTTTACATCTGGGTAGAGGTGAGTGGTTTACATCTGGGTAGAGGTGAGTGGTTTACATCTGGGTAGAAGTGAGGGGTTTACATCTGAGTAGAGGTGAGGGGTTTACATCTGGGTAGAGGTGAGGGGTTTACATCTGGTAGCGGTGAGGGCTTTACATCTGGGTAGAGGTGAGGGCTTTACATCTGGGTAGAAGTAAGTTGTTTACATTAGACATCTGGGTAGAGGTGAGGGGTTTACATCTGGGTAGAGGTGAGGGGTTTACATCTGGGTAGAGGTGAGGGGTTTACATCTGGGTAGAGGTGAGGGGTTTACATCTGGGTAAAGGTGAGGGGTTTACATCTGGGTAGAGGTGAGGGGTTTACATCTGGGTAGAGGTGAGGGGTTTACATCTGGTAGAGGTGAGGGGTTTACATCTGGGTAGAGGTGAGTGGTTTACATTAGACATCTGGGTAGAGGTGAGGCGTTTACATTGACATCTGGGTAGAGGTGAGGGGTTTACATCTGGGTAGAGGTGAGGGGTTTACATCTGAGTATAGGTAAGGGGTTTACATTAGACATCTGGGTAGAGGTGAGGGGTTTACATCTGGGTAGAGGTGAGGGGTTTACATCTGAGTAGAGGTGAGGGGTTTACATCTGGGTAGAGGTGAGGGGTTTACATCTGGGTAGAGGTGAGGGGTTTACATCTGGGTAGAGGTGAGGGGTTTACATCTGGGGAGAGGTGAGGGGTTTACATCTGGGTAGAGGTGAGTCATTTACATCTGGGTAGAGGTGAGTGGTTTACATTAGACATCTGGGGAGAGGTGAGGGGTTTACATCTGGGTAGAGGTGAGTTGTTTACATCTGGGTAGAGATGAGGGGTTTACATCTGGGTAGAGGTGAGGGGTTTACATCTGGGTAGAGGTGAGGGGTTTACATCTGGGTAGAGGTGAGGGGTTTACATCTGGGTAGAGGTGAGGGGTTTACATCTGGTAGAGGTGAGGGGTTTACATCTGGGTAGAGGTGAGTGGTTTACATCTGGGTAGAGGTGAGTGGTTTACATTAGACATCTGGGTAGAGGTAAGGGGTTTACATTAGACATCTGGGTAGAGGTGAGGGGTT
The DNA here is from genome assembly GCF_002021735.2 of Oncorhynchus kisutch. Classification (NCBI taxonomy): domain Eukaryota; kingdom Metazoa; phylum Chordata; class Actinopteri; order Salmoniformes; family Salmonidae; genus Oncorhynchus; species Oncorhynchus kisutch. The sequence continues at coordinate 88,215,375 of NC_034187.2, forward strand.
TACATCTGGGTAGAGGTGAGTGATTTACATTAGACATCTGGGTAGAGGTGAGGGGTTTACATCTGGGGAGAGGTGAGTGGTTTACATCTGGGTAGAGGTGAGGGGTTTACATCTGGGGAGAGGTGAGTGGTTTACATCTGGGTAGAGGTGAGAGAGAGAGAAAGAGAAGGAGGAGAGAGATAGAAACACAGTGAACTCAATCTCAATTTCTTCTGTTCCCTCCATTTCTTCGTATTGATGTGTATTATGGATCCCCATTAGTTCTTGCCAAGGCAGCAACAACCACTCTTCCTGAAGTCCAGCAAAATTAAGCCAGTTATTCAATTTTACAACAATACATTCATGACAGAATTCACAACATACTGTGTTTCCTCAGGCCCCTACTCCATGTTCACATATCTACAACACAAAATCCATGTGTACTTGTGTTCATAGTGTGTATGTTATTGTGTGTGTGTCTGTGCCTATGTTTGTGTTGCTTCACAGTCCCCCGCTGTTCCATAAGGTGTATTTTTATCTGCTTTTTAAATCTGATTCTCCTGCTGCATCAGTTACCTGATGTGGAATAGAGTTCCATGTAGTCATGGCTCTATGTAGTACTGTGGAATAGAGTTCCATGTAGTCATGGCTCTATGTAGTACTGTGGAATAGAGTTCCATGTAGTCATGCCTCTATGTAGTACTGTGGAATAGAGTTACATGTAGTCATGGCTCTATGTAGTACTGTGGAATAGAGTTCCATGTAGTCATGGCTCTATGTAGTACTGTGGAATAGAGTTCCATGTAGTCATGGCTCTATGTAGTACTGTGGAATAGAGTTCCATGTAGTCATGGCTCTATGTAGTACTGTGGAATAGAGTTCCATGTAGTCATGGCTCTATGTAGTACTGTGGAATAGAGTTCCATGTAGTCATGACTCTATGTAGTACTGTGGAATAGAGTTCCATGTAGTCATGGCTCTATGTAGTACTGTGGAATAGAGTTCCATGTAGTCATGGCTCTATGTAGTACTGTGGAATAGAGTTCCATGTAGTCATGGCTCTATGTAGTACTGTGGAATAGAGTTCCATGTAGTCATGACTCTATGTAGTACTGTGGAATAGAGTTACATGTAGTCATGGCTCTATGTAGTACTGTGGAATAGAGTTCCATGTAGTCATGGCTCTATGTAGTACTGTGGAATAGAGTTCCATGTAGTCATGGCTCTATGTAGTACTGTGGAATAGAGTTCCATGTAGTCATGGCTCTATGTAGTACTGTGGAATAGAGTTCCATGTAGTCATGACTCTATGTAGTACTGTGGAATAGAGTTCCATGTAGTCATGGCTCTATGTAGTACTGTGGAATAGAGTTCCATGTAGTCATGGCTCTATGTAGTACTGTGGAATAGAGTTCCATGTAGTCATGACTCTATGTAGTACTGTGGAATAGAGTTCCATGTAGTCATGGCTCTATGTAGTACTGTGGAATAGAGTTCCATGTAGTCATGGCTCTATGTAGTACTGTGGAATAGAGTTCCATGTAGTCATGGCTCTATGTGGTACTGTGGAATAGAGTTCCATGTAGTCATGGTTCTATGTAGTACTGTGGAATAGAGTTCCATGTAGTCATGCCTCTATGTAGTACTGTGGAATAGAGTTCCATGTAGTCGTGGCTCTATGTAGTACTGTGGAATAGAGTTCCATGTAGTCATGGCACTATGTAGTACTGTGGAATAGAGTTCCATGTAGTCATGGCTCTATGTGGTACTGTGGAATAGAGTTCCATGTAGTCATGGCTCTATGTAGTACTGTGGAATAGAGTTCCATGTAGTCATGGCTCTATATAGTACTGTGGAATAGAGTTCCATGTAGTCATGGCTCTATGTAGTACTGTGGAATAGAGTTCCATGTAGTCATGGCTCTATGTAGTACTGTGGAATAGAGGTCCATGTAGTCACGGCTCTATGTAGTACTGTGGAATAGAGTTCCATGTAGTCATGGCTCTATGTAGTACTGTGGAATAGAGTTCCATGTAGTCATGGCTCTATGTGGTACTGTGGAATAGAGTTCCATGTAGTCATGGCTCTATGTAGTACTGTGGAATAGAGTTCCATGTAGTCATGGCTCTATATAGTACTGTGGAATAGAGTTCCATGTAGTCATGGCTCTATGTAGTACTGTGGAATAGAGTTCCATGTAGTCATGGCTCTATGTAGTACTGTGGAATAGAGTTCCATGTAGTCATGACTCTATGTAGTACTGTGGAATAGAGTTACATGTAGTCATGGCTCTATGTAGTACTGTGGAATAGAGTTCCATGTAGTCATGGCTCTATGTAGTACTGTGGAATAGAGTTCCATGTAGTCATGGCTCTATGTAGTACTGTGGAATAGAGTTCCATGTAGTCATGACTCTATGTAGTACTGTGGAATAGAGTTCCATGTAGTCATGGCTCTATGTAGTACTGTGGAATAGAGTTCCATGTAGTCATGGCTCTATGTAGTACTGTGGAATAGAGTTCCATGTAGGCATGACTCTATGTAGTACTGTGGAATAGAGTTCCATGTAGTCATGGCTCTATGTAGTACTGTGGAATAGAGTTCCATGTAGTCATGGCTCTATGTAGTACTGTGGAATAGAGTTCCATGTAGTCATGGCTCTATGTAGTACTGTGGAATAGAGTTCCATGTAGTCATGGCTCTATGTAGTACTGTGGAATAGAGTTCAAATCAAATCAAATCAAATCAAATCAAATCAAATGTATTTATATAGCCCTTAGTACATCAGCTGATATCTCAAAGTGCTGTACAGAAACCCTGCCTAAAACCCCAAACAGCAAGCAATGCAGGTGTAGAAGCACGGTGGCTAGGAAAAACTCCCTAGAAAGGCCAATACCTAGGAAGAAACCTAGAGAGGAACCAGGCTATGTGGGGTGGCCAGTCCTCTTCTGGCTGTGCCGGGTGGAGATTATAACAGAACATGGCCAAGATGTTCAAATGTTCATAAATGACCAGCATGGTCGAATAATAATAAGGCAGAACAGTTGAAACTGGAGCAGCAGCACAGTCAGGTGGAAGTTGAAACTGGAGCAGCAGCACAGTCAGGTGGAAGTTGAAACTGGAGCAGCAGCACAGTCAGATGGAAGTTGAAACTGGAGCAGCAGCACAGTCAGGTGGAAGTTGAAACTGGAGCTTTGATTTGATTTGATTTGAATAGAGTTCCATGTAGTCATGGCTCTATGTAGTACTGTACACCTCCCATAGTCTGTTCTGGACTTGAGACAAGATGAGACAAGATTGTAATTGGATGGTAATTGGATGGTAATTGGATCGTATCTGGATAGTAATTCTGATGGTAATTGGATGGTATTTGGATGGTAATTGGATGGTATTTGGATGGTAATTGGATGGTAATTGGATCGTATCTGGATGGTAATTGGATGGTATTTGGATGGTAATTGGATGGTAATTGGATGGTATGTGGATGGTAATTGGATGGTATTTGGATGGTAATTGGGGAGAAAAAGGAGATAAAATAACATAATAGAATAAAAAAGTAAAATACATTAAAAAAAATACTATAAAATACTATAAAATACTATAAAATACTATAAAATACTATAAAATAAACATCCACGCGGTTGTCTCTCGTTTCTGCATCACCAAATGTTGCACAAGGCAAAATAGTAGGCTTCAGTGCTCTTCCTCGTTGGCTTCAGCAGATGTTGCAGCGGTGTAATGCTGCTTGCCAGAGCACACCGGAGGGTCGCCCCGCCACTTCTCATGATGGTTTAGTCAGATCAAAGCTGATTAGTTAGTACTCTACAGAACAAAACCAAAAATAACATGACATTAATGTTAGAGTGGTTAGCTTAATGGTCTCAAAAAAATTCTCATTCATTTTTTAAATTTTTATTAAATGAATTACCTAAACTCAATGCTTAGATATGTACTTTGAATGAAACAAAATACATGAAAGGCTCGTAATGCTCTGCTCTAATTCACTCACCAACCAGCAATACAAGAAGATCTAAATTGCCATGAAATTGATTAAGATCAAATGATTTGTATTTAGATGTAGTTTTGGACATTTCACCGGTAAAACGTAGAAGAATTATCATTCTTGATTGACAGTGAGGATGACAGCATGGCCTTTTTTCAAATGAGGTATGCCAAACTTGGTGCTTAAGGGTATCTAAAATAAAACATATTTTTGAGATAATATCTGTGGGCAAAGGCAGACGTTGCAATTGGAGGATGCATTTTATGCATATCCTATAAAGATATTCAATAGGCTGTCGGTACAAACGTTGAGAATTTATGACATAATTTACATTTTTATTGCTCTCTGGCACTTAAAAAATGTACAATGCACCATGAGTGGGAAGGGGACGTGTGTGTGTGTGTGTGTGGTGGTGGTGTGGGCTACACTGTCCCGGGTTATGTCGTCCCGCATTTGGGTATTGTAAATGTGGTCACCCTAGTCACGTTTGTTCGGAAGTTATCGATTGATGTTGTGTTTAGCGGAGATCTTCTGTGTATGAAGTGGAAGGACAAAAAGCATCTAACAACGTACTGAGTGGTCTGAGGCAGTCTGAGGCAGTCTGAGGCAGTCTGAGGCAGTCTTTAAATAACAAGCCTTTTCAATCTAACAACGTACTGAGTGGATTGATTTAACGCTCATTGCTGTTATTAGAATATCTACAGTGCGAACGGTGAAATAATTAATCAATCGCAGCGAGAGGTAACAGATACGGTCAAATATTTCCCGGAAGAAACACATTCAAATCTGAGAGGTGCCTCAAATTAAGCACTGGTCTCACCTCATATCTCACATACCCAGGTATGTGAGAGTCAGGAGAACCACGTCATCAAACCACAGTAGAACTGATAGACTCCTCCTTTTCCTTCCTGTCAATCATTCTGTTTAACTTCTTGGATATAGGGGGCGCTATTTAAATTTTTGGATGAAAAACGTTCCCGTTTTAAATAAGGTATTTTGTCACGAAAAGATGCTCGACTATGCATATAATTGACAGTTTTTGAAAGAAAACACTCTGACGTTTCCAAAACTGCAAAGATATTGTCTGTGAGTGCCACAGAACTGATGTTACAGAAAAAACCCAGATAAAAATACAATCAGGAAGTGCCGCATTTTTTTAAACCGCCTCATGGCAATGACTCCTTATATGGCTGTGAAGGAGCTAGGAGTCAGCTTACGTTTTCCACGTTTTCCCCAAGGTGTCTGCAGCATTGTGACGTATTTGTAGGCATATCATTGGAAGATTAACCATAAGAGACTACATCTACCAGGTGGTCGCTTGGTGTCCTCCGTCGCAATTATTGCCTAATCTCCAGCTGCAGTATTTTTCCGTTTGCCTCTGATGAGAAGCCAACTGCCACCACTGATAGATAATCAAATAGATATGTGAAAAACACCTTGAGGATTGATTCTAATGTTACGTCTTGGTCTTAGTATTTTGTGTTTTCTTTAATTATTTGTTCAGGCCAGGGTGTGACATGGGCTTATTGTGTTGTCGTATTGGGGTTTTTGTAGGCATTGGGATTGTGGCTTATTAGGGGTGTGTCTAGCATAGGCTTGGCTGCCTGAGGCGGTTCTCAATCAGAGTCAGGTGATTCTCGTGGTCTCTGATTGGGAACCATATTTAGGTAGCCGGGGTTTCACTGTGTATTTTGTGGGTGATTGTTCCTGTCTCTGTGTAGTTTCACCAGATAGGCTGTAACAGGTTTTCGCGTTCTGTTTGTTGTTTTGTATATATATAGTTATTTCATGTATCGCTATTCTTCATTAAAAGACATGAGTAACCACCACGCTGCATTTCGGTCCGACTCTCCTTCGACAGACGAACGTCGTTACACTAAACAACGTTTGCCATGTTTCTGTCGATATTATGGAGCTAATTTTTTAAAAAGTTTGGCGTTGTAAGTGACTGCATTTTCCGGTCTTTTTCTTAGCCAAACGTGATGAACAAACGGAGCTTTTTCGTCTACACAAATAATCTTTTGGGAAAAAATGAACATTTGCTATCTAACTGAGAGTCTCCTCATTGAAAACATCCAAAGTTCTTCAAAGGTAAATGATTTTATTTGAATGCTTTTCTTGTTTTTGTGAAAATGTTGCCTGCTGAATGCCTGGCTTAATGCTATGCTAGCTATCAATACTCTTACACAAATGCTTGTCTAGCGTTGGCTGTAACGCATATTTTGAAAATCTGAGATGACAGTGTTGTTAACAAAAGGCTAAGCTTGTGTTTGAATATATTTATTTCATTTCATTTGCGGTTTTCATGAATAGGAAACTTTGCGTGATTACGCTCCCGGATACGGGATTGCTCGACACTAGAGGTTAATCGACGGGGGTCTACCACTCCAGGCATTAATGTTACTTCTTCTTCTCTGGTATAATGGCACTCACAAACATTAAATGCACATTACTCCACCTACTGTAAAGGGTAGAGAACTGTAGATAAAATACATGTCCATTGCGGAATGTACATTTCATGTACAAAAAAACAACAGCCTCACACTCTTTCGGTCACAGTCCAATTTAAATCACATCCCTACACAGGTTCAAGGGCCTGGGAGGGGGGGGGGGGCATCATCACAGTCCAATATAAATCACATCCCTACACAGGTTCAAGGGCCTGGGAGGGGGGGGGGGCATCATCACAGTCCAATTTAAATCACATCCCTACACAGGTTCAAGGGCCTGGGAGGGGGGGCATCATCACAGTCCAATTTAAATCACATCCCTACACAGGTTCAAGGGCCTGGGAGGGGGGGGGGGCATCATCACAGTCCAATTTAAATCACATCCCTACACAGGTTCAAGGGCCTGGGAGGGGGGGGGGGGGGCATCACAGTCCAATTTAAATCACATCCCTACACAGGTTCAAGGGCCTGGGAGGGGGGGGGGGGCATCATCACAGTCCAATATAAATCACATCCCTACACAGGTTCAAGGGCCTGGGAGGGGGGGCATCATCACAGTCCAATTTAAATCACATCCCTACACAGGTTCAAGGGCCTGGGAGGGGGGGGGGGGGGCATCATCACAGTCCAATATAAATCACATCCCTACACAGGTTCAAGGGCCTGGGAGGGGGGGGGGGCATCATCACAGTCCAATATAAATCACATCCCTACACAGGTTCAAGGGCCTGGGAGGGGGGGGGGGCATCATCACAGTCCAATATAAATCACATCCCTACACAGGTTCAAGGGCCTGGGAGGGGGGGGGGGCATCATCACAGTCCAATATAAATCACATCCCTACACAGGTTCAAGGGCCTGGGAGGGGGGGGGGGCATCATCACAGTCCAATATAAATCACATCCCTACACAGGTTCAAGGGCCTGGGAGGGGGGGGGCATCATCACAGTCCAATATAAATCACATCCCTACACAGGTTCAAGGGCCTGGGAGGGGGGGGGGGGGGGGCATCATCACAGTCCAATATAAATCACATCCCTACACAGGTTCAAGGGCCTGGGAGGGGGGGGGGGGCATCATCACAGTCCAATATAAATCACATCCCTACACAGGTTCAAGGGCCTGGGAGGGGGGGGGGGGCATCATCACAGTCCAATATAAATCACATCCCTACACAGGTTCAAGGGCCTGGGAGGGGGGGGGGCATCATCACAGTCCAATATAAATCACATCCCTACACAGGTTCAAGGGCCTGGGAGGGGGGGGGGGGGCATCATCACAGTCTAATATAAATCACATCCCTACACAGGTTCAAGGGCCTGGGAGGGGGGGGGGGCATCACAGTCCAATATAAATCACATCCCTACACAGGTTCAAGGGCCTGGGAGGGGGGGGGGGGCATCACAGTCCAATATAAATCACATCCCTACACAGGTTCAAGGGCCTGGGAGGGGGGGGGGCATCACAGTCCAATATAAATCACATCCCTACACAGGTTCAAGGGCCTGGGAGGGGGGGGGGGCATCATCACAGTCCAATATAAATCACATCCCTACACAGGTTCAAGGGCCTGGGAGGGGGGGGGGGCATCATCACAGTCCAATATAAATCACATCCCTACACAGGTTCAAGGGCCTGGGAGGGGGGGGGGGGGGCATCATCACAGTCCAATATAAATCACATCCCTACACAGGTTCAAGGGCCTGGGAGGGGGGGGGGGGCATCACAGTCCAATATAAATCACATCCCTACACAGGTTCAAGGGCCTGGGAGGGGGGGGGGGCATCATCACAGTCCAATATAAATCACATCCCTACACAGGTTCAAGGGCCTGGGAGGGGGGGGGGCATCATCACAGTCCAATATAAATCACATCCCTACACAGGTTCAAGGGCCTGGGAGGGGGGGGGGCATCGTAGCTTATTCCCTGCAATGCTTCATTTCACTGCACCTATCCGATATATGTGACAATAAAATAATAATATATCAGTATCCCAGTCCACCTGGCCATGCTGCTGCTCCAGTTTCAACTGACCTGAGCCCTAGGACCATGCCCCAGGACTACCTGACATGATGACTCCTTGCTGTCCCCAGTCCACCTGGCCATGCTGCTGCTCCAGTTTCAACTGACCTGAGCCCTAGGACCATGCCCCAGGACTACCTGACATGATGACTCCTTGCTGTCCCCAGTCCACCTGGCCATGCTGCTGCTCCAGTTTCAACTGACCTGAGCCCTAGGACCATGCCCCAGGACTACCTGACATGATGACTCCTTGCTGTCCCCAGTCCACCTGGCCATGCTGCTGCTCCAGTTTCAACTTCCACCTGACTGTGCTGCTGCTCCAGTTTCAACTGTTCTGCCTTATTATTATTCGACCATGCTGGTCATTTATGAACATTTGAACATCTTGGCCATGTTCTGTTATAATCTCCACCCGGCACAGCCAGAAGAGGACTGGCCACCCCACATAGCCTGGTTCCTCTCTAGGTTTCTTCCTAGGTTTTGGCCTTTCTAGGGAGTTTTTCCTAGCCACCGTGCTTCTACACCTGCATTGCTTGCTGTTTGGGGTTTTAGGCTGGGTTTCTGTACAGCACTTTGAGATATCAGCTGATGTACGAAGGGCTATATAAATTTGATTTGATTTGAGTATCCCTCAATGGTTGAGCGACATTATGAACTGGTTGCGGGTCATCCACTGCCGTAGCTTCCTCAGCTCCTCTTGGGGGTCATCCCCTGCCGTAGCTTCCTCAGCTCCTCTTGGGGGTCATCCCCTGCCGTAGCTTCCTCAGCTCCTCTAGCGGGTCATCCACTGCCATAGCTTCCTCAGCTCCTCTTGTGGGTCATCCCCTGCGGTAGCTTCCTCAGCTCCTATAGCGGGTCATCCACTGCCGTAGCTTCCTCAGCTCCTCTTGGGGGTCATCCCCTGCCGTAGCTTCCTCAGCTCCTCTTGGGGGTCATCCACTGCCGTAGCTTCCTCAGCTCCTCTTGGGGGTAATCCACTGCCGTAGCTTCCTCAGCTCCTATAGCGGGTCATCCACTGCCGTAGCTTCCTCAGCTCCTATAGCGGGTCATCCACTGCCGTAGCTTCCTCAGCTCCTCTTGTGGGTCATCCACTGCCGTAGCTTCCTCAGCTCCTCTTGGGGGTCATCCACTGCCGTAGCTTCCTCAGCTCCTCTTGGGGGTAATCCACTGCCGTAGCTTCCTCAGCTCCTATAGCGGGTCATCCACTGCCGTAGCTTCCTCAGCTCCTATAGCGGGTCATCCACTGCCGTAGCTTCCTCAGCTCCTCTAGCGGGTCATCCCCTGCCGTAGCTTCCTCAGCTCCTCTTGGGGGTCATCCCCTGCCGTAGCTTCCTCAGCTCCTCTTGGGGGTCATCCCCTGCCGTAGCTTCCTCAGCTCCTCTTGGGGGTCATCCACTGCCGTAGCTTCCTCAGCTCCTCTTGGGGGTAATCCACTGCCGTAGCTTCCTCAGCTCCTATAGCGGGTCATCCACTGCCGTAGCTTCCTCAGCTCCTATAGCGGGTCATCCACTGCCGTAGCTTCCTCAGCTCCTCTTGGGGGTCATCCACTGCCGTAGCTTCCTCAGCTCCTCTTGGGGGTCATCCACTGCCGTAGCTTCCTCAGCTCCTCTTGGGGGTCATCCACTGCCGTAGCTTCCTCAGCTCCTCTTGGGGGTCATCCCCTGCCGTAGCTTCCTCAGCTCCTCTTGTGGGTCATCCCCTGCCGTAGCTTCCTCAGCTCCTCTTGGGGGTCATCCACTGCCGTAGCTTCCTCAGCTCCTCTTGGGGGTCATCCACTGCCGTAGCTTCCTCAGCTCCTCTTGGGGGTCATCCCCTGCCGTAGCTTCCTCAGCTCCTCTTGGGGGTCATCCACTGCCGTAGCTTCCTCAGCTCCTCTTGGGGGTCATCCACTGCCGTAGCTTCCTCAGCTCCTATAGCGGGTCATCCACTGCCGTAGCTTCCTCAGCTCCTCTTGGGGGTCATCCACTGCCGTAGCTTCCTCAGCTCCTCTTGGGGGTCATCCCCTGCCGTAGCTTCCTCAGCTCCTCTTGGGGGTCATCCCCTGCCGTAGCTTCCTCAGCTCCTCTTGGGGGTCATCCCCTGCCGTAGCTTCCTCAGCTCCTCTTGGGGGTCATCCCCTGCCGTAGCTTCCTCAGCTCCTCTTGTGGGTCATCCCCTGCCGTAGCTTCCTCAGCTCCTCTAGCGGGTCATCCCCTGCCGTAGCTTCCTCAGCTCCTCTTGGGGGTCATCCACTGCCGTAGCTTCCTCAGCTCCTCTAGCGGGTCATCCACTGCCGTAGCTTCCTCAGCTCCTCTTGGGGGTCATCCCCTGCCATAGCTTCCTCAGCTCCTCTAGCGGGTCATCCCCTGCCATAGCTTCCTCAGCTCCTCTTGTGGGTCATCCACTGCCGTAGCTTCCTCAGCTCCTCTTGGGGGTCATCCCCTGCCGTAGCTTCCTCAGCTCCTCTTGGGGGTCATCCCCTGCCGTAGCTTCCTCAGCTCCTCTTGGGGGTCATCCCCTGCCGTAGCTTCCTCAGCTCCTCTTGTGGGTCATCCCCTGCCGTAGCTTCCTCAGCTCCTCTAGCGGGTCATCCCCTGCCGTAGCTTCCTCAGCTCCTCTTGGGGGTCATCCACTGCCGTAGCTTCCTCAGCTCCTCTAGCGGGTCATCCACTGCCGTAGCTTCCTCAGCTCCTCTTGGGGGTCATCCCCTGCCATAGCTTCCTCAGCTCCTCTAGCGGGTCATCCCCTGCCATAGCTTCCTCAGCTCCTCTTGTGGGTCATCCACTGCCGTAGCTTCCTCAGCTCCTCTTGGGGGTCATCCCCTGCCGTAGCTTCCTCAGCTCCTCTTGGGGGTCATCCCCTGCCGTAGCTTCCTCAGCTCCTCTTGGGGGTCATCCACTGCCGTAGCTTCCTCAGCTCCTCTTGGGGGTCATCCCCTGCCGTAGCTTCCTCAGCTCCTCTTGGGGGTCATCCCCTGCCGTAGCTTCCTCAGCTCCTCTTGGGGGTCATCCCCTGCCGTAGCTTCCTCAGCTCCTCTTGGGGGTCATCCCCTGCCGTAGCTTCCTCAGCTCCTCTTGGGGGTCATCCCCTGCCGTAGCTTCCTCAGCTCCTCTTGTGGGTCATCCCCTGCCGTAGCTTCCTCAGCTCCTCTAGCGGGTCATCCCCTGCCGTAGCTTCCTCAGCTCCTCTTGGGGGTCATCCACTGCCGTAGCTTCCTCAGCTCCTCTAGCGGGTCATCCACTGCCGTAGCTTCCTCAGCTCCTCTTGGGGGTCATCCCCTGCCATAGCTTCCTCAGCTCCTCTAGCGGGTCATCCCCTGCCATAGCTTCCTCAGCTCCTCTTGTGGGTCATCCACTGCCGTAGCTTCCTCAGCTCCTCTAGCGGGTCATCCCCTGCCGTAGCTTCCTCAGCTCCTCTTGGGGGTCATCCCCTGCCGTAGCTTCCTCAGCTCTACTTGCTCATTTTACTGTTTCCTGCACCTCTGCTTCTTGCAATCTGACACCAAGATTCTTGCAAGGTCAAACTCAATAAATGCAAATAAACCATTAGTGCAAAAAAGTGTCTCAAGTGTGTATCATTTTAGTAATTTAGCAGACATTCTTATCCAGGGCATACATTTCATCGTTTTCTTCTCCTCCGTACTGGCCCCCCGTGGAAATCAATTCCACAACCCTGGCGTTGCAAGCTCCATGCTCAACCAACTGAGCCACCAAGACCCCTAAGGCTCTTACAGCATATCTCATCTATCTGCAACCACTACACGTTCAGGCGCCTTGCGCCCTCCACTCCTGGAATCTTCTTCTTGAGACATGAAGTCTCAATGTCCAGCGATACTCCTGATATCACACCTTTAATTGGTGACCTGCTTCTAAAAATCAAAGCTCCCCACTTCAGATGTCGCCAACTTATGGAGCCACAAAGCTTTCTCATTCTGCTCTTCTGAGACACATGAAATCAGAACAAAATGAGAAATTGACTGATTCTACCTTTCCTAAATCATTGTTAACCTCAAATGGATCTCCCCAAGTATACATTATTATTAACACATCTACAACAAGAAACACATCATCAACTCATCACTATTACCACATCACTATTACCACATCATCATCAACTCATCACTATTACCACATCACTATTACCACATCATCATCAACTCATCACTATTAACTCATCACTATTACCACATCATCATCAACTCATCACTATTACCACATCATCAACTCATCACTATCAACACATCATCAACTCATCACTATTAACTCATCACTATTACCACATCATCATCAACTCATCAATATTACCACATCATCATCAACTCATCACTATTACCACATCATCATCAACTCATCACTATTAACACATCATCAACTCATCACTATCAACACATCATCAACTCATCACTATTAACTCATCACTATTACCCCATCATCAACTCATCACTATTAACACATCACTATTACCACATCATCATCAACTCATCACTATATACACATCACTATTACCACATCACTATTACCACATCACTATTAACTCATCACTATTACCACATCATCATCAACTCATCACTATTAACACATCAATATTAACACATCACTATTAACACATCACTATTAACACATCACTATTACCATATCATCAACTCATCACTATTACCACATCATCATCAACTCATCACTATTAACTCATCACTATTACCACATCATCATCAACTCATCACTATTAACACATCACTATTACCACATCACTATTACCACATCACTATTAACTCATCACTATTACCACATCATCATCAACTCATCACTATTAACACATCAATATTAACACATCACTATTAACACATCACTATTAACACATCACTATTACCATATCATCATCAACTCATCACTATTACCACATCATCATCAACTCATCACTATTAACTCATCACTATTACCACATCATCATCAACTCATCACTATTAACTCATCACTATTATCACATCATCATCAACTCATCACTATTAACTCATCACTATTACCACATCACTATTAACACATCACTATTAACTCATCACTATTACCACATCATCATCAACTCATCACTATTACCACATCATCAACTCATCACTATCAACACATCATCAACTCATCACTATTAACTCATCACCATTACCACATCATCATCAACTCATCACTATTACCACATCATCATCAACTCATCACTATTAACACATCATCAACTCATCACTATCAACACATCATCAACTCATCACTATTAACTCATCACTATTACCACATCATCATCAACTCATCACTATTAACACATCACTATTACCACATCATCATCAACTCATCACTATATACACATCACTATTACCACATCACTATTAACACATCACTATTAACTCATCACTATTACCACATCATCATCAACTCATCACTATATACACATCACTATTACCACATCACTATTAACACATCACTATTAACACATCACTATATACACATCAAATCAAATCAAATCAAATTTATTTATATAGCCCTTCGTACATCAGCTGATATCTCAAAGTGCTGTACAGAAACCCAGCCTAAAACCCCAAACAGCAAGCAATGCAGGTGTAGAAGCACGGTGGCTAGGAAAAACTCCCTAGAGAGGCCAATACCTAGGAGGAAACCTAGAGAGGAACCAGGCTATGTGGGGTGGCCAGTCCTCTTCTGGCTGTGCCGGGTGGAGATAACAGAACATGGCCAAGATGTTCAAATGTTCATAAATGACCAGCATGGTCGAATAATAATAAGGCAGAACAGTTGAAACTGGAGCAGCAGCACAGTCAGGTGGAAGTTGAAACTGGAGCAGCAGCATGACCAGGTGGACTGGGGACAGCAAGGAGTCATCATGTCAGGTAGTCCTGGGGCATGGTCCTAGGGCTCAGGTCAGTTGAAACTGGAACAGCAGCATGGCCAGGTGGACTGGGGACAGCAAGGAGTCATCATGTCAGGTAGTCCTGGGGCATGGTCCTAGGGCTCAGGTCCTCCGAGAGAGAGAAAGAAAGAGAGAAGGAGAGAATTAGAGAACGCACACTTAGATTCACACAGGACACCGAATAGGACAGGAGAAGTACTCCAGATATAACAAACTGACCCCAGCCCCCCGACACATAAACTACTGCAGCATAAATACTGGAGGCTGAGACAGGAGGGGTCAGGAGACACTGTGGCCCCATCCGAGGACACCCCCGGACAGGGCCAAACAGGAAGGATATAACCCCACCCACTTTGCCAAAGCACAGCCCCCACACCACTAGAGGGATATCTTCAACCACCAAGGCTGAGTATAGCCCACAAAGATCTCCGCCACGGCACAACCCAAGGGGGGGGGCGCCAACCCAGACAGGATGACCACAACAGTGAATCAACCCACTCAGGTGACGCACCCCCTCCAGGGACGGCATGAGAGAGCCCCAGCAAGCCAGTGACTCAGCCCCTGTAATAGGGTTAGAGGCAGAGAATCCCAGTGGAAAGAGGGGAACCGGCCAGGCAGAGACAGCAAGGGTGGTTCGTTGCTCCAGAGCCTTTCCGTTCACCTTCCCACTCCTGGGCCAGACTACACTCAATCATATGACCCACTGAAGAGATGAGTCTTCAGTAAAGACTTAAAGGTTGAGACCGAGTTTGCGTCTCTGACATGGGTAGGCAGACCGTTCCATAAAAATGGAGCTCCATAGGAGAAAGCCCTGCCTCCAGCTGTTTGCTTAGAAATTCTAGGGACAATTAGGAGGCCTGCGTCTTGTGACCGTAGCGTACGTGTAGGTATGTACGGCAGGACCAAATCAGAGAGATAGGTAGGAGCAAGCCCATGTAATGCTTTGTAGGTTAGCAGTAAAACCTTGAAATCAGCCCTTGCTTTGACAGGAAGCCAGTGTAGAGAGGCTAGCACTGGAGTAATATGATAAATTTTTTTGGTTCTAGTCAGGATTCTAGCAGCCGTATTTAGCACTAACTGAAGTTTATTTAGTGCTTTATCCGGGTAGCCGGAAAATAGAGATCACTATATACACATCACTATTACCACATCATCACTATTAACACATCACTATTAACACATCATCATCACACATCACTATTAACACATCACTATTACCATATCATCATCAACTCATCACTATTAACACATCACTATTAACACATCACTATTAACACATCACTATTACCATATCATCATCAACTCATCACTATATACACATCACTATTAACACATCACTATTAACACATCACTATTAACACATCACTATTAACACATCACTATTAACTCATCACTATTAACACTCATCATGAACTAATCTCTCTCCGACAAGAAACCAATGATAATTTACAACTTTTGCTCTACTTTTCTTTTGCCAAAGTCTTGCCAAAAGTGACTACCTCATAGAGCTGGCTGAGAGAATGCCAAAAGTGACTACCTCATAGAGCTGGCTGAGAGAATGCCAAGAGTGACTACCTCATGGAGCTGGTTGAGAGAATGCCAAGAGTGACTACCTCATGAAGCTGGCTGAGAGAATGCCAAGAGTGACTACCTCATGGAGCTGGTTGAGAGAATGCCAAGAGTGACTACCTCATAGAGCTGGCTGAGAGAATGCCAAGAGTGACTACCTCATGGAGCTGGTTGAGAGAATGCCAAGAGTGACTACCTCATGAAGCTGGCTGAGAGAATGCCAAGAGTGACTACCTCATAGAGCTGGCTGAGAGAATGCCAAGAGTGACTACCTCATAGAGCTGGCTGAGAGAATGCCAAGAGTGACTACCTCATAGAGCTGGCTGAAAGAATGCCAAGAGTGACTACCTCATGGAGCTGGTTGAGAGAATGCCAAGAGTGACTACCTCATGGAGCTGGTTGAGAGAATGCCAAGAGTGACTACCTCATGGAGCTGGTTGAGAGAATGCCAAGAGTGACTACCTCATAGAGCTGGCTGAGAGAATGCCAAGAGTGACTACCTCATGGAGCTGGTTGAGAGAATGCCAAGAGTGACTACCTCATGAAGCTGGCTGAGAGAATGCCAAGAGTGACTACCTCATAGAGCTGGCTGAGAGAATGCCAAGAGTGACTACCTCATGAAGCTGGCTGAGAGAATGCCAAGAGTGACTACCTCATGAAGCTGGCTGAGAGAATGCCAAGAGTGACTACCTCATGAAGCTGGTTGAGAGAATGCCAAGAGTGACGACCTCATGAAGCTGGCTGAGATAATGCCAAGAGTGACTACCTCATAGAGCTGGCTGAGAGAATGCCAAGAGTGACTACCTCATGAAGCTGGCTGAGATAATGCCAAGAGTGACGACCCCATGAAGTTGGTTGAGAGAATGCCAAGAGTGACTACCTCATGAAGCTGGCTGAGAGAATGCCAAGAGTGACGACCCCA
>NC_034187.2:88237203-88422203 GCF_002021735.2 Oncorhynchus kisutch
ACAGGCACCAACCTGTTAGAGAGACTATTATAGATCAATACAGGCACCAACCTGTTAGAGACTATTATAGATCAATACAGGCACCAACCTGTTAGAGAGACTATCATAGATCAATACAGGCACCAACCTGTTAGAGACTATCATAAATCAATACAGGCAACAACCTGTTAGAGAGACTATTATAGATCAATACAGGCACCAACCTGTTAGAGACTATTATAGATCAATACAGGCACCAACCTGTTAGAGGCTATTATAGATCAATACAGGCACCAACCTGTTAGAGAGACTATTATAGATCAATATAGGCACCAACCTGTTAGAGAGACTATTATAGATCAATACAGGCACCAACCTGTTAGAGACTATTATAGATCAATACAGGCACCAACCTGTTAGAGAGACTATTATAGATCAATACAGGCACCAACCTGTTAGAGACTATTATAGATCAATACAGGCACCGACCTGTTAGAGAGACTATCATAGATCAATACAGGCACCAACCTGTTAGAGAGACTATTATAGATCAATACAGGCACCAACCTGTTAGAGACTATTATAGATCAATACAGGCACCAACCTGTTAGAGAGACTATTATAGATCAATACAGGCACCAACCTGTTAGAGACTATTATAGATCAATACAGGCACCAACCTGTTAGAGAGACTATTATAGATCAATACAGGCACCAACCTGTTAGAGACTATTATAGATCAATACAGGCACCAACCTGTTAGAGACTATTATAGATCAATACAGGCACCAACCTGTTAGAGACTATTATAGATCAATACAGGCACCAACCTGTTAGAGAGACTATTATAGATCAATATAGGCACCAACCTGTTAGAGAGACTATTATAGATCAATACAGGCACCAACCTGTTAGAGACTATTATAGATCAATACAGGCACCAACCTGTTAGAGAGACTATTATAGATCAATACAGGCACCAACCTGTTAGAGACTATTATAGATCAATACAGGCACCAACCTGTTAGAGAGACTATCATAGATCAATACAGGCACCAACCTGTTAGAGACTATCATAGATCAATACAGGCACCAACCTGTTAGAGAGACTATCATAGATCAATACAGGCACCAACCTGTTAGAGAGACTATCATAGATCAATACAGGCACCAACCTGTTAGAGAGACTTTCTAGATCAATATTTTTTTTTTTTTTTTTTTTTTTTTTACCTTTATTTAACTAGGCAAGTCAGTTAAGAACATATTCTTATTTTCAATGACGGCCTAGGAACAGTGGGTAAACTGTCTTGTTCATGGGCAGAACGACAGATTTTGTACCTTGTCAGCTCGGGGGTTTGAACTCGCAACCTTCCGGTTACTAGTCCAACGCTCTAACCACTAGGCTACGCTGCCGCCCCAATATACTCAAGCAGTCGTCAGATTCTTGTTATTAGATTAGATTAACTGTAGTGCCCCAAGGTGCTGTAGACACACAGGGGTCTGGGGACATACTAGCACACAGACACATTTGGATGAGGAAGTTACTTCAGTAAAGAATCCCTGTTGAGGCTAGCATCGGGCTAACGTGTGCCAGGTTATCTGATGGGACCAGCTACAACGTAGCGTTCACGTGTCTCCCGACACACAGTCAACCATTTTAATTGCCCGATGCTTAAAACTTAACCATGGAACTTGTCCTAATATTTTCACGTATGTCCCCACAGTATCTGCAGTCCTCAAAGTGTCCACCATCCTAACTCACCTAGCTGTAGGAACATAAGCCGTTTACCTTCATCATTCATTATTCTGTAAATGTGAGTAATTTGTAATACTCGTAAAGTTGCTCTCGTGTACTTTGGTTAAAATACAGGCTTCATTGTTAACCTGCAGAACTCCGCGGCGATAATATATAAGGTGGGAACCTTAGTGCCTCGCGTGGGACGGGCACTCTTCATACAATACATTTAGTCTGTCTCCCAAACGGAACCATTTTCCCTTTTTAGTGCACTATAATTAACCGGGGTCCATAGGGCTCTGACCAAAAATGTGTGCACTATGTAGGGAATAGGGTGCCATTTGGGACTCACACTTAGGAAAAGACCGTTGAGCTTTCATAAATGTAGGGGGGCCAGTACAACTAGGAAGGTTATTAGTCGCCTCCTACTGTTAACTGCCTATTGGCCAGCTGCGGCTGATGATGAGGGAGGTGATGTGCGAACACCTCCCAGCTGTTACCTGGAACTTAGGAAGCACTAGAGACAGGAAGTGACTGGTGTGTTATTCAGGATTATATATGTGTTAGCTGGAAATGAAAAGACTCCCCACCACCATCCATTGTAGTCATGTTCCAGACATTTATTCTATATAATCTAGATTTTAGAAACTGCCTTAATGGGTTACAAATGGGTTACAGTAATGCGTATGATATACACACACATACAGTTGACGTCCGAAGTTTACATACACTTAAGTTGGAGTCATTAAAACTTGTTTTTCAACCAATCCACACATTTCTTGTTAAACTATAGTTTTGGAAAGTCGGTTAGGGCATCTACTTTGTTCATGACACAAGTCATTTTTTAAACAGTTGTTTACAGAGATTATTTCACTTATAATTCACTGTATCACAATTCCAGTGGGTCAGAAGTTTACATACACTAAGTTGACTGTGCCTTTAAACAGCTTGGAATATTCCAGAAAATGATGTCATGGCTTTAGAAGCTTCTGATAGGCTAATTGACATCATTTGAGTCAATTGGAGGTGTACCTGTGGATCTATTTCAAGGCCTACCTTCAAACTCAGTGCCTCTTTGCTTGACATCATGGGAAAATCAAAAGAAATCAGCCAAGACCTCAGAAAAATAATTGTAGACCTCCACAAGTCTGGTTCATCCTTGGGAGAAATTTCCAAACACCTGAAGGTACCACGTTCATCTGTACAAACAATAGTATTTAAGTATAAACACCATGGGACCATGCAGCAGTCATACCGCTCAGGAAGGAGACGCGTTCTGTCTACTAGAGATGAACGTACTTTGGTGCGAAATGTGCAAATCAATCTCTGAACAGCAAAGGACCTTGTGAAGATGCTAGAGGAAACATGTACAAAAGTATCTATATCCACAGTAAAACGAGTCCTATATTGACATAACCTGAAAAGGCCGCTCAGCAAGGAAGAAGCCACTGATCCAAAACCGCCATAAAAAAGCCAGACTACGGTTTGCAACTGCACATGGGGACAAATATCATACTTTTTGGAGAAATGTCTTCTGGTCTGATGAAACAAAAATAGAACTGTTTGGCCATAATGACACTCGTTTTGTTTGGAGGAAAAAGGGGGAGGCTTGCAAGCCGAAGAACACCATCCCAACCGTGAAGCACAGGGGTGGCAGCATCATGTTGTGTGGGTGCTTTGCTGCAGGAGGGACTGGTGCACTTCACATAATAGATGGCATCATGAGGCTGGAAAATTATGTGGATATATTGAAGCAACATCTCAAGACATCAACTTCCAAAGTTGTGGCAAAATGGCTTTTTTACTGGGATTAAATGTCAGGAATTGTGAAAAACTGAGTTTAAATGTATTTATTTAAAGGTGCATGTACACTTCTGACTTCAACTGCATATACACTACCATTGAGGTCACTTAGAAATGTCCTGTTTTTGAAAGAAAAGCTAATTGTGTTGTCCATTGAAATAACATCAAATTGATCAGAAATACAGTGTAGACATTGTTAATGTTGTAAATGAAGCTGGAAAAGGCAGATTTGTATTTATATCTAAATAGACGTACAGAGGCCCATTATCAGCAACCATCACTCCTGTGTTCCAATGGCACGTTGTGTTAGCTAATCCAAGTACAGAGGCCCATTATCAGCAACCATCACTCCTGTGTTCCAATGGCACGTTGTGTTAGCTAATCCAAGTACAGAGGCCCATTATCAGCAACCATCACTCCTGTGTTCCAATGGCACGTTGTGTTAGCTAATCCAAGTACAGAGGCCCATTATCAGCAACCATCACTCCTGTGTTCCAATGGCACGTTGTGTTAGCTAATCCAAGTACAGAGGCCCATTATCAGCAACCATCACTCCTGTGTTCCAATGGCACGTTGTGTTAGCTAATCCAAGTACAGAGGCCCATTATCAGCAACCATCACTCCTGTGTTCCAATGGCACGTTGTGTTAGCTAATCCAAGTACAGAGGCCCATTATCAGCAACCATCACTCCTGTGTTCCAATGGCACGTTGTGTTAGCTAAACCAAGTTTATAGTTTTAAAAGGTTAATCGATCATTAGAAAACCCTTTTGCAATTATGTTAGCACAGCTGAAAACTGTTGTTCTGATTAAAGAAGCAATACAACTGGCCTTCTTTAGACTAGTTGAGTATCTGGAGCATCTGCATTTGTGGGTTCGATTACAGGCTCAAAATGGCCAGAAACAAATACTTTTCTTCTGAAACTCGTCAGTCTATTCTTGTTCTGAGAAATGACCATTCCATGCGAGAAATTACCAATACACTTAGATCTCGTACAACACTGTGTACTACTCTCTTCACAGAACAGCGCAAACTGTCTCGATCCAGAATAGAAAGAGTGGGAGGCCCCGGTGCACAACTGAGCGAGAGGTCAAGTACATTAGAGTGTCTAGTTAAAGAAACAGATGTACCCGCAAAACACCAGTCTCAACGTCAACAGTGAAGAGGTGACTCCGGAATGCTGGCCTTCTAGGCATTGTTCCTCTGTCCAGTGTCTGTATTCTTTTGCCCATCTTAATATTTTATTTTTATTGGCCAGTCTGATATGGCTTTTTCTTTGCAACTCTGCCTAGAAGGCCAGCATAAAGGAGTCACCTCTTTATTGTTGACATTGAGACTGGTGTTTTGCGTGTACTATTTAATGAAGCTGCCAGTCCAAAGACCACGTCCATAATAATAATTGTATTTTTTAATACTTTATTTAACTAGGCAAGTCAGTTAAGATCAAATTCTTATTTACAACAATGGCCTACGCTGGACAAACCCGGATGACTCTGGGTCAATTGTGCGCCGCCCTATGAGACTCCCAATCACAGCTGGTTGTGATACACCCTGGATTCGAACCAGGGTGTCTGTAGTGACACCCTATAGCGCCACTCGGGAGTCCCATAGCGCGAGAACAGCTAAAATAAGGAAAGAGAAACGACAGTCCATAATTACTTTAAGACATGAAGGTCAGTCAATCCAGAAAACTTCAAGAACTTTTAAAGTTTCTTCAAGTGCAGTTGCAAAAACTATCAAGCACTATGATGAAACTGGCTCTCATGAGGACTGCCACAAGAAAGGAAGACTCAGAGTTACCTCTGCTGCAGAAGATAAGTTCATTAGAGTTACTCAGAAATTGCAGCCCAAATGAATGCATCACAGAGTACTGAACCTCCTCGCACAACAGACCAAGGTAAGAAGAGGTACCGTCAAGTAATCATAAATACTACCTCCTCAGGTAATAAATGATTACTACTTTATATTCTCTTCAGTCTTTAGAGGAAAATATAAGGATATGATAAAACCTAGATATCCACATGGATCCTGTCGTCATACGACCTAGGTCTCTACATGGATCCTGTCGTCATACGACCTAGGTCTCTACATGGATCCTGTCGTCATACGACCTAGGTCTCTACATGGATCCTGTCGTCATACGACCTAGGTCTCTACATGGATCCTGTCGTCATACGACCTAGGTCTCTACATGGATCCTGTCGTCATACGACCTAGGACTCTACATGGATCCTGTCGTCATACGACCTAGGACTCTACATGGATCCTGTCGTCATACGACCTAGGTCTCTACATGGATCCTGTCGTCATACGACCTAGGTCTCTACATGGATCCTGTCGTCATACGACCTAGGTCTCTACATGGATCCTGTCGTCATACGACCTAGGTTTCTACATGGATCCTGTCGTCATACGACCTAGGTCTCTACATGGATCCTGTCGTCATACGACCTAGGTCTCTACATGGATCCTGTCGTCATACGACCTAGGTCTCTACATGGATCCTGTCGTCATATGACCTAGGTCTCTACATGGATCCTGTCATCATACGACCTAGGTCTCTACATGGATCCTGTCGTCATACGACCTAGGTCTCTACATGGATCCTGTCGTCATACGACCTAGGTCTCTACATGGATCCTGTCGTCATACATGGATCCTGTTAACAAGAAAATACCTGGAAAGTCACTCACTACATGTATGAAGTGTCCATACCATGCGTTGTGCTGGTAATATGAACAATTATGAAAACGTTTTTTGTTAATTAAGAGAGGGATGTGATTTGAGAAGCTATAACAATTGTTTTTATAACTGCGCACAGTAAGTAGTTACCGCCCCCCGAGTGAAGTCAGAGAGCGTGTCAGCCTGCCGGAACCACCCCTTTCCTGCAAACTGTATAAATGATGGGTTAATAATTAACATACCAGACCAGAAAGACGTAGAGCTGCAGCTGCATATTTAAAGTGGTTTGAACTCAATCTCAACACGAGGTGGAGACGATACACTCACCTCTCTGACAATATTATCGCATTACGCTACTCTCATCACCCCACTGGGAACCATCGACACGGCTGGCTATCTTCAAGAGCGAATGGAAGGAAAGTCAACTCTAGTTCTGTTCAGGAAGTCACAGGATACCGGACAACGACAGAGAACAGTAAAATACTTATCGGAACCATTTCAGACAATCAGAGCTTTACATGCTACTGTACCCGCACCCCACCATAAAGGCCCAACTCCCTTTCCACGGCTGCCCACCGAGAGAGATCCCAGGCATTTCACTTAAATATATTCATGATCTTACTCAAAGCGGGCGGCGGTTCGTGTGCAAAGTATATGGTTACTGTAGGTGAGAGTAGTTTCTGAATGTACCAATGTTAAGTGTCTCTGTCCCTCTCTCTCCCTCTCTTCTTTAACAAGCAGCCATGTTTTTACTGAATCATAAGGCTTGTTTTTGTTGTTTGGCTACGACTGTTCAGAATGATGATACGAGGTTAATAAGTTGAGTGTTTATAGATGTGATAGGTAATATGATATGATACGAGGTTAATAAATTGAGTGTTTATAGATGTGATAGGTAATATGATATGATACGAGGTTAATAAGTTGAGTGTTTATAGATGTGATAGATAAAGACCTTTTAGAATTTAATTCTGGAGATGGTAACTCTTTAAAGAATCACTCTCGTGGTGCCCCAGATCCTAATGAGTTCATTGTTACATAATTAATTCAAAATTAAACAGTTAGGTAAATAGATCAATAAGTATTCAGATGAAATGTTCATGTTAAGTCACGACATTAGGTAGCGACATGACTCTGCAGTCTTACGGACATAGAAAATCCTGACAACATCCTTAGGCAGTGAGGAGAAGTGACAGGAATATGATTAGGTAGTAGTCAGTCCACATTCTTGATGCTTCCCAATGGCACCCTATTCCCCGTAGGGCTCTGGTCTAAAGTAGTGTACTATATAGGGAATAGGGTTCCGTAGGGCTCTGATCTAAAGTAGTGCACTATATAGGAAATAGGGTTCCGTAGGGCTCTGGTCTAAAGTAGTGCACTATATAGGAAATAGGGTTCCGTAGGGCTCTGGTTTAAAGTAGTGTACTATATAGGGAATAGGGTTCCGTAGGGCTCTGGTCTAAAGTAGTGTACTATATAGGGAATAGGGTGTTATAGGGCTCTGGTCTAAAGTAGTGTACTATATAGGGAGGCATGTGGGACACAAAACTAGTTTCAATGGACCTTTAGAAAATATTCACACTCCTTAACTTTGTACACATTTTGTTGAGTTACAACCTGAATATAAAATGTATTACATTTTTGTCACTGGCCTACACACAATACCCAGAAATGTTTGATATTTTTTACAAAATTGTTTTTTTTAAATCAAAAGCTGAAATGTCTTGAATCAATAAGTATTCAATCCCTTTGTTATGGCAGGCCTAAGTTTAGAAGTAAACATGTGCTTAACAAGTCACAAAAAAATTGCATGAACTCAGTGTGAAGTAAGTGTTTACCATGATTTTTTTAATGACTACCTCATCTCTGTACCCCACACATATAGACAAGTGTAAGGTCCCCCAGTCAAGCAGCGAATTTCATTAACAGATTCAACCAAAGACCAGGAAGGTATATTCAATGCCTCGCAAAGAAGGGCACCTATTGGTAGATAGGTACCCAAAAATAGACAGACATGGAATATCCCTTTGAGCATGGTGAAGTTATTAATTACACCCAGTCACTATAAAGGTATAGGCATCCTTCCTGACTCAGCAGCTGGAGAAGGAAAACCTGGTTCAGCCTGCTTTCTAACAGACACTGGGAGATGAATTCACCTTTCAGCAGGACAATAACCTAAAACATAAAGCCACATCTACACCAGACTTGCTTACCAAGTGGACATGATGGCGTAGCAGTGCAGACGTACTTTTAATATTTTTTATATTTTTAGTCTATATTTCAATTTGTTTTCAATCTCTTTTCCATTTTTTAAAATTAAATAAACCTTCCGGTAACCTGCCTCACCCAATGTGACACGGATCTGCAATTTTTTAGACCTTATTGCCAGAACCTCCATCAAAAGCTAGCCATCAGAAGCTAACCAGCTAATTCGAAATTTAGTCATTGTTTGCCACTGCTAGCGTCCTTTAACTTCTGCACAGACACCAGCTGTTTTTTTTGCCTGGATAATACTTGCCAACCTGCCAGACTGTTTTCTCCACTACAAACCGGATTCCTGCCGTAAGCCCTGGACCATTACTTCTGATCATCAAATCAAATCAAATTTATTTATATAGCCCTTCGTACATCAGCTGATATCTCAAAGTGCTGTACAGAAACCCAGCCTAAAACCCCAAACAGCAAGCAATGCAGGTGTAGAAGCACGGTGGCTAGGAAAAACATCATCACAGCTAGCTAGCTGCCACCGAGTGACCCAGCCCCGAAGATAGGCCTGAGCCAGGCCCACCTCCCGGCATACTCTGTGATCACTCGGCTACACAGCCGATGCCCCCGGGCTCTACCCAAACTCGGCTAGAATCCACAATTCCACTGGCTACACAGCCGATGCCCCCGGGCTCTACCCCAACTCGGCTAGAATCCACTAATCCACTGGCCCCAGTCAAGTCTGGAGTGAGCCAAGGGCTATATCTGTTCTTAGTTCTACATTTTTGAAAGGGGAATGCTTATTGAAGATGGTGAGGAAATTACTTTTAAAGAACAACCAGGCATCCTCGACTGACAGAATGAGGTCAATATCCTTCCAGGATACCCGGGCCAGGCCAATTAGAGAGGCCTGCTCACTGAAGTGTTCACTGAACATTTCAAATCCCACCGTACCATCTTCGCTGTGCAATCTGGTTTTTGAGCTGGTCACGGGTGCACCTCAGCCACACTCAAGGTACTAAACGATATAACCGCCATCGATAAAACACAGTACTGTGCAACCGTCTTCATCGACCTGGCCAAGGCTTTCGACTCCGTTAATCACCGTATTCTTATCGGCAGACTCAATAGCCTTGGTTTCTCAAATGACTGCCTCGCCTGGTTCACCAACTACTTCTCAGACAATGTATAGTGTGTCAAACCAGAGGGCCTGTTGTCCAGACCTCTGGCAGTCTATGGGGGTACCACAGGGTTCAATTCTCGGGCCGACTCTTTTCTCTGTATACATCAACGATGTCGTTCTTGCTGCGGGTGATTCCCTGATCCACCTCTACGCAGACAACACCATTCTGTATACATCTGGCCCTTCTTTGGACACTGTGTTAACTAACCGCCAAACAAGCTTCAATGCCACACAACACTCCTTCTGTGGCCTCCAACTGCTCTTAAACGCTAGTAAAACCAAATGCATGCTTTTCAACCATTCACTGCTCGCACCCGCCCGCCCGACTAGCATCACTACTCTGGATGGTTCTGACTTAGAATATGTGGACTACAAATACATAGGTGTCTGGCTAGACTGTAAACTCTCCTTCCAGACTCATATTGAACATCTCAAATCCCAAATTAAATTTAGAATCGGCTTCCTATTTCGCAACAAAGCATCCTTCACTCACTTCACTCATCCTTCACTTTATCTACCCGAAGGAGTTATTCGGCTGGCTCCTCCGTCGCGACGTTACCTGAACGCCCATCTGCGGCCTGCTAACCGTTAGCTGTCTTACCGGCTGCTATCTGAATAGACAATCGGACATTTTTTATTTTTTATTATTTTTTTATTATTATTATTATGTTTTCTTCTTGGGCCTCTATAACTATATCTATTGTTTTTATTTTTGTTGTTGTGTGATTTGGATTGATCCCCTCTACCACACGGAACCCCACTAATCTACTGACGGAGCGCAGGAGGTGGCTAACAACAGACCTCCATCCTATGCTAGCTTGCTACCGATGCCCTGGCTAGCTGTCTAAATCACCAACCAACCTCTCCACTCACCGGACCCTTTTGATCACTCGACTAAGCATGCCTCTCCTTAATGTCAATATGTCTTGTCCATTTCTGTTCTGGTTAGTGTTTATTGGCTTATTTCACTGTAGAGCCTCTAGTCCTGCTCACTATACCTTATCCAACCTATTAGTTCCACCACCCACACATGCAATGACATCTCCTGGTTTCAACGATGTTTCTAGAGACAATATCTCTCTCTTCATCACTCAATACCTAGGTTTACCTCCACTGTATTCACATCCTACCATACATTTGTCTGTACATTATACCTTGATGCTATTTTATCGCCCCCAGAAACCTCCTTTTACTCTATGTTCCAGACGTTCTA
Source organism: Oncorhynchus kisutch (assembly GCF_002021735.2). Classification (NCBI taxonomy): domain Eukaryota; kingdom Metazoa; phylum Chordata; class Actinopteri; order Salmoniformes; family Salmonidae; genus Oncorhynchus; species Oncorhynchus kisutch. The sequence continues at coordinate 88,248,004 of NC_034187.2, forward strand.
GACGACCAATTCTCATAGCTTTTAGCCGTACCCTTATTCTACTCCTCCTATGTTCCTCTGGCGATGTAGAGGTGAATCCAGGCCCTGCAGTGCCTAGCTCCACTCCTATTCCCCAGGCGCTCTCTTTTGACGACTTCTGTAACCGTAATAGCCTTGGTTTCATGCATGTTAACATTAGAAGCCTCCTCCCTAAGTTTGTTCTATTCACTGCTTTAGCACACTCTGCCAACCCGGATGTTCTAGCTGTGTCTGAATCCTGGCTTAGGAAGACCACCAAAAACTCAGACATTTTAATTCCAAACTACAACATTTTCAGACAAGATAGAACTGCCAAAGGGGGCGGTGTTGCAATCTACTGCAAAGATAGCCTGCAGAGTTCTGTCCTACTATCCAGGTCTGTACCCAAACAATTTGAACTTCTACTTTTAAAAATCCACCTCTCTAAAAACAAGTCTCTCACCGTTGCCGCCTGCTATAGACCACCCTCTGCCCCCAGCTGTGCTCTGGACACCATATGTGAACTGATTGCCCCCCATCTATCTTCAGAGTTCGTGCTGCTAGGCGACCTAAACTGGAACATGCTTAACACCCCAGCCATCCTACAATCTAAACTTGATGCCCTCAATCTCACACAAATAATCAATGAACCTACCAGGTACCTCCCCAAAACCTTAAACACGGGCACCCTCATAGATATCATCCTAACCAACTTCCCCTCTAAATACACCTCTGCTGTCTTCAACCAAGATCTCAGCGATCACTGCCTCATTGCCTGCATCCGTAATGGGTCAGCGGTCAAACGACCTCCACTCATCACTGTAAAACGCTCCCTGAAACACTTCTGCGAGCAGGCCTTTCTAATCGACCTGGCCGGGGTATCCTGGAAGGATATTGATCTCATCCCGTCAGTAGAGGATGCCTGGATATTTTTTTTAAATGCCTTCCTAACCATCTTAAATAAACATGCCCCATTTAAGAAATTTAGAACCAGGAACAGATATAGCCCTTGGTTCTCCCCAGACCTGACTGCCCTTAACCAACACAAAAACATCCTATGGCGTTCTGCATTAGCATCGAACAGCCCCCGTGATATGCAGCTGTTCAGGGAAGCTAGAAATCATTATACACAGGCAGTTAGAAAAGCCAAGGCTAGCTTTTTCAAGCAGAAATTTGCTTCCTGCAACACTAACTCAAAAAAGTTCTGGGACACTGTAAAGTCCATGGAGAATAAGAACACCTCCTCCCAGCTGCCCACTGCACTGAAGATAGGAAACACTGTCACCACTGATAAATCCACCATAATTGAGAATTTCAATAAGCATTTTTCTACGGCTGGCCATGCTTTCCACCTGGCTACTCCTACCCCGGACAACAGCACTGCACCCCCAACAGCAACTCGCCCAAGCCTTCCCCATTTCTCCTTCTCCCAAATCCATTCAGCTGATGTTCTGAAAGAGCTGCAAAATCTGGACCCCTACAAATCAGCCGGGCTAGACAATCTGGACCCTTTCTTTCTAAAATGATCTGCCGAAATTGTTGCCACCCCTATTACTAGCCTGTTCAACCTCTCTTTCGTGTCGTCTGAGATTCCCAAAGATTGGAAAGCAGCTGCGGTCATCCCCCTCTTCAAAGGGGGGGACACTCTTGACCCAAACTGCTACAGACCTATATCTATCCTACCGTGCCTTTCTAAGGTCTTCGAAAGCCAAGTCAACAAACAGATTACCGACCATTTCGAATCTCACCATACCTTCTCTGCTATGCAATCCGGTTTCAGAGCTGGTCATGGGTGCACCTCAGCCACGCTCAAGGTCCTAAACGATATCTTAACCGCCATCGATAAGAAACATTACTGTGCAGCCGTATTCATTGATCTGGCCAAGGCTTTCGACTCTGTCAATCACCATATCCTCATCGGCAGACTCGACAGCCTTGGTTTCTCAAATGATTGCCTCGCCTGGTTCACCAACTACTTCTCTGATAGAGTTCAGTGTGTCAAATCGGAGGGTCTGCTGTCCGGACCTCTGGCAGTCTCTATGGGGGTGCCACAGGGTTCAATTCTTGGACCGACTCTCTTCTCTGTATACATCAATGAGGTCGCTCTTGCTGCTGGTGAGTCCCTGATCCACCTCTACGCAGACGACACCATTCTGTATACTTCCGGCCCTTCTCTGGACACTGTGTTAACAACCCTCCAGGCAAGCTTCAATGCCATACAACTCTCCTTCCGTGGCCTCCAATTGCTCTTAAATACAAGTAAAACTAAATGCATGCTCTTCAACCGATCGTTACCTGCACCTACCCGCCTGTCCAACATCACTACTCTGGACGGCTCTGACTTAGAATACGTGGACAACTACAAATACTTAGGTGTCTGGTTAGACTGTAAACTCTCCTTCCAGACCCATATCAAACATCTCCAATCCAAAGTTAAATCTAGAATTGGCTTCCTATTTCGCAACAAAGCATCCTTCACTCATGCTGCCAAACATACCCTTGTAAAACTGACCATCCTACCAATCCTCGACTTTGGCGATGTCATTTACAAAATAGCCTCCAATACCCTACTCAACAAATTGGATGCAGTCTATCACAGTGCAATCCGTTTTATCACCAAAGCCCCATTTCCTACCCACCATTGCGACCTGTACGCTCTCGTTGGCTGGTCCTCGCTTCATACTCGTCGCCAAACCCACTGGCTCCATGTCATCTACAAGACCCTGCTAGGTAAAGTCCCCCCTTATCTCAGCTCGCTGGTCACCATAGCATCTCCCACCTGTAGCACACGCTCCAGCAGGTATATCTCTCTAGTCACCCCCAAAACCAATTCTTTCTTTGGCCGCCTCTCCTTCCAGTTCTCTGCTGCCAATGACTGGAACGAACTACAAAAATCTCTGAAACTGGAAACACTTATCTCCCTCACTAGCTTTAAGCACCAACTGTCAGAGCAGCTCACAGATTACTGCACCTGTACATAGCCCACCTATAATTTAGCCCAAACAACTACCTCTTTCCCAACTGTATTTAATTTTAATTAATTTATTTATTTTGCTCCTTTGCACCCCATTATTTTTTATTTCTACTTTGCACATTCTTCCATTGCAAAACTACCATTCCAGTATTTTACTTGCTATATTGTATTTACTTTGCCATCATGGCCTTTTTTGCCTTTACCTCCCTTCTCACCTCATTTGCTCACATTGTATATAGACTTGTTTATACTGCATTATTGCCTGTATGTTTGTTTTTACTCCATGTGTAACTCTGTGTCGTTTTATCTGTCGAACTGCTTTGCTTTATCTTGGCCAGGTCGCAATTGTAAATGAGAACTTGTTCTCAACTTGCCTACCTGGTTAAATAAAGGTAAAATAACATAAAATAAACTCACATCGCCAAACATACCCTCGTAAAACTGACTATCCTACCGATCCTCGACGATGTCATTTACAAAATAGCTTCCAATACTCTACTCAGCAAACCGGATGCAGTCTATGACAGTGCCATCCGTTTTGTCACAAAAGCCCTTTATACCACCCACCACTGCGACCTGTATGCTCTAGTTGGCTGGCCCTCGCAACATATTCGTCGCCAGACCCACTGGCTCCAGGTCATCTATAAGTCTATGCTAGGTAAAGCACTGCCTTATCTCAGCTCACTGGTCACGATAACAACACCCACCCGTAGCACGCGCTCCAGCAGGTATATCTCACTGTTCACCCCCAAAGCAAACACCTCCTTTGGCCGCCTTTCCTTCCAGTTCTCTGTGGCCAATGACTGGAACGAATTGCAAAAATCGCTGAAGCTGGAGACTTATATTTCCATCACTACCTACCTCATAGTCCATCTGTAAATAGCCCACCCAATCTACCTACCTCATCCCCATAGTTTTTATTTACTTTTCTGCTCTTTTGCACACCAGTATTTCTACTTGCACATCATCATCTGCTCATCTGCTCATCTATCACTCCACTGTTAATTTGCTAAATTGTAATTATTTCGCTACTATGGCCTATTTATTGCCTTACCTCCTCACGCCATTTGCACACTGTATATAGACTTTCTTTTTTCTATTGTGTTATTGACTGTACGCTTGTTTATTCCATGTGTAACTCTGTGTTGTTGTTGGTGTCGCACTGCTTTGCTTTATCTTGGCCAGGTTGCAGTTGTAAATGAGAACTTGTTCTCAGCTGGCCTACCTGGTTAAATAAAGGGTTATATATATAAATACCTGGTTAAATAAAGGGTTATATATATAAATACCTGGTTAAATAAAGGTGTTCTCAACTAGCCTACCTGGTTAAATAAAGGTGTTCTCAACTAGCCTACCTGGTTAAATAAAGGTGTTCTCAACTAGCCTACCTGACTGTTCCTGACCGAGTTACAATTTTTACTTAAAACTTGAAAATCAATGGTAAGACCTGAAAACAGTTGTCTAGCCATGATCAAGAATAATGAGAAATCCAGGTGTGCAACGGTCTTAAAGACCCAGAAACATCACTGCCAAAGGTGCTTTAGGGGGGGGGGACGACATGTATCTAAATCAAACTATATTAGCGTTCATACTTAAATGTTTGTGTGTGGGGGGGCATAGGAATTGTTTTAAGGTCATACCATGGATCATTTAGCAAATAGGACCCCTTTACTACTACAGCAATTTGAAACAGTCAAAAAATAAATCATCATCAGGAACAAGGATTTAAATGGTCTGTCCTATATCTGTCTGTCCTATATCTGTCTGTCCTATATCTAGGAAATATGAAAGCTGGACAATTCTAACCCCTTATTTTTGTTGGCAAAAAACGACCTCCATTTGTTTGTATGGGTTACATTTAGTCCCGTGACATGTTGTGTAGAGCAAAACATTGTGTTCGTGAGAGTCCCTTCCATAGTGGGGTCATAATACTTTTCAGGATGTCTGACAGATGGATTCAGTGGATCGAGACGCAGTACAAAAAAAAGACATCTCTTAAACGAACAGACTTTGATGGGGATTTTGATATGTTATTTCGATTGATGCACGGGTGCGTCAACTCTTAAGGACACTTTGTAACACAACAAAATGCAGGAGAAGTCAAGAGGTGTTAATAGTTTTTGAAGGCAACTGGACAACGTTACTATTCAGATGGTATTACAGTCAAACATAAGGGGCCAGGAAGCACCTGCACTATCTGTAAACAGCCCATCTATCTACCTCATCCTCATACTGGGATTTATTTATTTTGCTCCTTTGCACCCCAGTATCTCTACCTGCACATTCATCTTCTGCACATCTACCATTCCAGTGTTTAATTGCTATATTGTAATTACTTCACCACCATGGCCTATTTATTGCCTTAACTCACCTCATTTGCACTCACTGTATATAGACTTTTTGTTTTCTTTTGTTCTACTGTATTATTGACTGTATGTTTGTTTTACTCCATGTGTAACTCTGGGTTGTTGTTTGTGTCGAATTGCTTTGCTTTATCTTGGCCAGGTCGCAGTTGCAAATGAGAACTTGTTCTCAACTAGTCTACCTGGTTAAATAAAGGTGTTCTCAACTAGTCTACCGGGTTAAATAAAGGTGTTCTCAACTAGTCTACCTGGTTAAATAAAGGTGTTCTCAACTAGCCTACCTGGTTAAATAAAGGTGTTCTCAACTAGCCTACCTGGTTAAATAAAGGTGTTCTCAACTAGCCTACCTGGTTAAATAAAGGTGTTCTCAACTAGCCTACCTGGTTAAATAAAGGTGTTCTCAACTAGCCTACCTGGTTAAATAAAGGTGTTCTCAACTAGCCTACCCGGTTAAATAAAGGTGTTCTCAACTAGCCTACCTGGTTAAATAAAGGTGTTCTCAACTAGCCTACCTGGTTAAATAAAGGTGTTCTCAACTAGCCTACCTGGTTAAATAAAGGTGTTCTCAACTAGCCTACCTGGTTAAATAAAGGTGTTCTCAACTAGCCTACCTGGTTAAATAAAGGTGTTCTCAACTAGCCTACCCGGTTAAATAAAGGTGTTCTCAACTAGCCTACCTGGTTAAATAAAGGTGTTCTCAACTAGCCTACCTGGTTAAATAAAGGTGTTCTCAACTAGCCTACCTGGTTAAATAAAGGTGTTCTCAACTAGCCTACCTGGTTAAATAAAGGTGAAATAAATAAATAAATAAAAATACATCTGTATAAAAATATATGTATAATAATGAAAAAGCGAAGAAGAGTGGCAGGGTATTCAACAATCAAGATAAGGTCATCTCCAAGGTCCATCATCATCATCATCATCACCATCATCTCCTACAAAGGCAGATGGTCTTTAGTGTCACGTAGAAGACCATATCCGTGTTTCTCCTTCTGTTAGTGCCAGGTAGAGGTAGTCTCCTCTGTTAATCAGAAAGACTCTTCAGATGGTGATCCAGAGGAGTTTGTCCAGGACAGGATGTATGTATAAAATCTCTGTTGCGGAGAACAGCAGACATAATGCAGATATTAAAAACAGAATTCAACAAGATTACAAAATTTATTGAGCTTATAACAATCATTAATATTCATGAATATAAAGACATGAAATAAAAACGCATCAGTGATTCATATTTCTGAAGAGGCAACAGGACTGCCCCGTCTGTGTTCGCGCATTTGTCTCTGTGTAGCTGTTAGAGATGATGCTAATGTCAACAGTCTTCTTGGTAGATGATCCCCAGACCTCAAGTGGTCTCCTGACGTGGTTTAAGCATCGTTCTGGACTGAAATGGAATGTTCTATAGAAGTGTGCTTTTGAGAACAAAAGACAAAAAACAAAAAAATGGAGAAAACAGAAATTAGGAAAAAAATGAAACAGAATCAGACAAAAAAGAAAATCTTGAGTCAAATTTGCATCCAGATGAGCCAATGAGCCACGTTGACAGAGCCTGACAATAGCCAATGAGCCACGTTGACAGAGCCTGACAATAGCCAATGAGCCATGCCGACAGAGCCTGACAATAGCCAATGAGCCATGCCGACAGAGCCTGACAATAGTCAATGAGCCATGCCGACAGAGCCTGACAAGCCCAGCCCAGCAAGACCCCGAGCCCGAGGTTAAGTTGTCCTCTCCTGCTTTAGTCCACATCCAGGTCCATGTCCAGTTCAGTGCTCAGGTTGAGGTAGAAGAACGCATACACACAGAGCATGAACACCAGGATGGCTAAGATGACCAGGAAAGCATCCTGCAATCACAGAAAGGGGAGAGACAAGTATATAGTTAATAAAAGGCAATGTGCGATTTTAAAATAATGATATACACGGAGTCCATGAGATAGAATGACCAGGTGAAAGCTATGATCCCTTATTGATGTCACTGTGTAGCGTGCCGTCTTTCAGATGGGATGTTAAACGGGTGTTCTGACTCTCTGAGGTCATTAAAGATCCCATGGCACTTATTGTAAGAGTAGGGGTGTTAACCCCGGTGTCCTGGCTAAATTCCCAATCTGGCCCTCAAACCACCATGGTCACCTAATAATCGCCAGTTTACAATTGGCTCATTCATCCCCCTCCTCTCCCCTGTAACTATTCCCCAGGTCGATGCTGTAAATGACGTGTTCTCAGTCAACTTACCTGGTAAAATAATGGATCAATAAATAAACGTGTTAAATTCACTTCAAATCAGATGAAGAGGAGGAGACCGGTTAAAGAAGGATTTTTAAGCCTTGAGACATGGATTGTGTGTTTGCGCCATTCAAAGGGTGAATGGCGGGTGAAGGGTGAAGGGTGAATTGTCTTTAAACCGTGTGTGGTAGTAGGTGCCAGGCACACCGGTTTGAGTGTGTCAAGAACTGCAACGCTGCAGGGTTTTTCACATACACATGGGAAACTGTTGAATCAAGAATGGTCCACCACCCAAAGAACATCTAGTCATCTTGACACAACTGTGGGAAACATTGGAGTCAACATGGGCCAGCATCCCTGTGGGACGCTTTCGACACCTTGTAGAGTCCATTCCCCAACAAATTGAGTCTGTTCTGGGGGCAAAAGGGGGGGGGGTGGGGGGGTGCAACTCAATATTAGGAAGGTGTGCCTAATACATTGTACACTCAGTGTATATCCATCGATTGTTGAAAAATACAACCCATAGATCCCTCATGAGTTTAGTTAAACTGTCGTGCCTAAAGTTAAGGTACAAAGACCACATGGATTTATAAAGAGAGGGATGACAAACATCTGGAAAGAACATTTTGAAAAAAACGACAAAGAAATCAATTTAAACTCCAATCTGATTTAAAGAAAAATGTCTAAATACTAGAATTAAATCAAAACCCACTTTCCAATTCCACATGAGGAATTAGCACGTAAGATCAAATCACTAAAAACATAGTGGTTTTAACAGCATAAAAAATGAGATGCTGAACAACAGCTGAACAACAGCTGAACAACAGCTCTGAGCTGCAAGGTGCTCCAGTTATTCAACCTCATGTTAACCCCGAATCACAACTGTAATCTAGCGGTCAATACTAATACTGTATCAAACAGTGACCGATGACCCCGAATCACAACTAATCTAGCGGTCAATACTAATACTGTATCAAACAGTGACCGATGACCCCGAATCACAACTGTAATCTAGCGGTCAATACTAATACTGTATCAAACAGTGACCGATGACCCCGAATCACAACTGTAATCTAGCGGTCAATACTAATACTGTATCAAACAGTGACCGATGACCCCGAATCACAACTGTAATCTAGCGGTCAATACTAATACTGTATCAAACAGTGACCGATGACCCCGAATCACAACTGTACTCTAGCGGTCAATACTAATACTGTATCAAACAGTGACCGATGACCCCGAATCACAACTAATCTAGTGGTCAATACTAATACTGTATCAAACAGTGACCGATGACCCCGAATCACAACTGTAATCTAGCGGTCAATACTAATACTGTATCAAACAGTGACCGATGACCCCGAATCACAACTGTAATCTAGCGGTCAATACTAATACTGTATCAAACAGTGACCGATGACCCCGAATCACAACTAATCTAGTGGTTAATACTAATACTGTATCAAACAGTGACCGATGACCCCGAATCACGACTGTAATCTAGCGGTCAATACTAATACTGTATCAAACAGTGACCGATGACCCCGAATCACAACTGTAATCTAGCGGTCAATACTAATACTGTATCAAACAGTGACCGATGACCCCGAATCACAACTAATCTAGCGGTCAATACTAATACTGTATCAAACAGTGACCGATGACCCCGAATCACAACTGTAATCTAGCGGTCAATACTAATACTGTATCAAACAGTGACCGATGACCCCGAATCACAACTGTAATCTAGCGGTCAATACTAATACTGTATCAAACAGTGACCGATGACCCCGAATCACAACTGTAATCTAGCGGTCAATACTAATACTGTATCAAACAGTGACCGATGACCCCGAATCACAACTGTAATCTAGCGGTCAATACTAATACTGTATCAAACAGTGACCGATGACCCCGAATCACAACTAATCTAGTGGTCAATACTAATACTGTATCAAACAGTGACCGATGACCCCGAATCACAACTGTAATCTAGCGGTCAATACTAATACTGTATCAAACAGTGACCGATGACCCCGAATCACAACTAATCTAGTGGTCAATACTAATACTGTATCAAACAGTGACCGATGACCCCGAATCACAACTAATCTAGTGGTCAATACTAATACTGTATCAAACAGTGACCGATGACCCCGAATCACAACTAATCTAGTGGTCAATACTAATACTGTATCAAACAGTGACTGATGACACCATATCACAACTAATCTAGTGGTCAATACTAATACTGTATCAAACAGTGACTGATGACACCATATCACAACTAATCTAGTGGTCAATACTAATACTGTATCAAACAGTGACTGATGACACCATATCACAACTAATCTAGAGGTCATTATTAATACGGTATCAAACAGAAGCCAACATGGCCTATATAGTGGTCATTATTAATACGGTATCAAACAGAAGCCAACATGGCCTATATAGTGGTCATTATTAATACGGTATCAAACAGAAGCCAACATGGCCTATATAGTGGTCATTATTAAATTATTATTTGTGTCCCACACTGATTGAGATGAACTTTTTCAATATTCACAAATCAATTTTCATAATTTAAACGTAGAGTTGAAGTGTTTAATTGTGCTGTTAAATGGATGGTTGCTGGAGCTGAGTGGTTTCCAACTTCAAATGGGTTTCTATGTGCTCCTTTAATACCTTTTACACCGCATTACAACTCTCACCAGCCACGGGTCCACTAGGGTCCACACGGTTCCACTAGGGTCCACAAGGGTCCAAAAGAGTCCACACGGGTCCACTAGAGTCCACTAGAGTCCACATGGGTCCACTAGAGTCCACACGGGTCCACTAGAGTCCACACGTGTCCACTAGAGACCACACAGGTCTACTAGAGACCACACAGGTCCACTAGAGACCACTAGAGACCACTAGAGACCACTAGGGTCCACTAGAGTCCACTAGAGTCCACACGGGTCCACACGGGTCTACTAGAGACCACACAGGTCCACACGGGTCCACTAGAGTCCACTAGGGTCCACTAGAGTCCACTAGGGTCCACTAGGGTCCACACAGGTCTCCTAGAGACCACAACAGGTCTACTAGAGTCCACACAGGTCCACACGGGTCCACTAAGGTCCACACGGGTCCACTAGAGTCCACACGGGTCCACTAGAGTCCACACGTGTCCACTAGGGTCCACACGGGTCCACACAGGTCTACTAGAGACCACACAGGTCTACTAGAGACCACACAGGTCCACTAGAGTCCACTAGAGACCACTAGAGACCACTAGAGACCACTAGGGTCCACTAGGGTCCACTAGAGTCCACACGGGTCCACACAGGTCTACTAGAGACCACACAGGTCCACTAGAGACCACACAGGTCCACACGGGTCCACTAGAGTCCACTAGAGTCCACTAGGGTCCACTAGGGTCCACACAGGTCTCCTAGAGACCACAACAGGTCTACTAGAGTCCACAACAGGTCTACTAGAGTCCACACAGGTCCACTCTCCTCTCAACCTTTGTTTTAAGAAGTCATTACCAACCTTTGTAATCAAAACTGAAGTGATTCAAGTGTTTTGTTCATTCAAATGGTTCATTCAGGGGCATTGCTATACTGTGTCAAGATAGCTGAAAAGGTGCTGCTCTGGGCTAGTTGTTTTGCAGAAGGCCTTTCCTTCAAGCAGGCATTTCATTCAAGTATGTTATTCATTAAAATGTACTAAAATGGTGAGACCATTTCAATTTGCAGAAAGATACCAGCACCTACATTATCGCTCTTTTTAGACAATGCAAACCAAAGTCCTAATAAAAAAGGATGTGAATTTATTCTAAACATTCACATATCTGCAATTATAAAGCTTAGTTATTTTCAACACACAAAAGTGTAATGCTGATATTCACATCTCTAAACCTACATAATGGTCAATATGCTGCAGCAGTACTGCCATCTTTCAGAGACGGGGTGGAATGACAAGGCTGACGATGAGTAGGTCAGAGACATGATTTACCTCTTCTGCAGAGGATAAGTTCATGAGAGTTACCAGTCTCAGAAATTGCAGCCCAAATAAATGCTTCACAGAGTTCAAGTAACAGACACATCAACTGTTCAGAGGAGATTGTGTGAATCAGTCCTTCATGGTCAAATTGCTACAATACTAAAAGGTCACCAATAAGAAGAAGAGACTTGATTGGACCAAGAAACACGAGCAATGGATATTAGACCAGTGACAATCTGTCCTGAAGTTTTTAGGTTCCAACCGCCGTGTCTTTGTGAGACGCAGAGTAGTTGAACGGATGATTTCTGCATGTGTGGTTCCCACCGTGAAGCATGGAGGAGGTGGTGTGATGGTGTTTTGCTGGTGACGCTGTCTGATTTATTTCGAATTCAAGGTGCACTTAACCAGCATGGCTACCACAGCATTCTGCAGCGTTATGTCATCCCATCTGGTTTGCACTTAGTGGGACTATCATTTGTTTTTCAACAGGACAATGACCCAACACACCTCCAGGCTGTGTAAGGGCTATTTGACCAAGGAGAGTGATGGAGTGCTGCATCAGATGACCATGCCTCCACAATCAACCGACATCATCCCAATTGAGATGGTTTGGGATGAGTTGGACCGCAGAGTGAAGGGAAAGCAGCCAACAAGTGCTCAGCATATGTGGGAACTCCTTCAAGACCGTTGGAAATGCATTCCTCATGAAGCTGGTTAAGAGAATGCAAAGCTGTCATCAAGGCAAAGGGTGATTTGTTTAACACTTTTTGGGGGGTTACTACACGATTCCATATGTGTTATTTCATAGTTTTGATGTCTTCACTATTATTCCACAATGTAGAAAGTAGTAAAAATAAAGAAAAACCAAGGAAGGTCCTTTTGCCATGAATATGGGGGAAAGTATTCGGGAAAACAGGTGTGGAGTTCATTTGTGACAGAGTTCACTCAGAGAAGAAGAGAGTATTTGATAGTATTATTCAGTTCACTGCTCTGTATGGACGTGAGGTATCATAGCTACACTAAATGGGACAAGCAATCCAACAGAGATACTGTAGAAATATTTGAAACACCAACAAATGCATGTAGGGCGGAATTAGGCCGGTCTACGTTGATAGACATCCCCTCCAAAAAAGAGCGCCAAATGTCTTGATGCATCTGAAATATAGTCTTGAATCTAGTCCATAATATTTTGTGTCACTGGCCTACACACACACACAACCCCATAGTGTCAAAGCGGGATTATGATTTTATATTTAGATTTTATATTTATTTATAAAAAAATTTTTTTTTAAGTATTCAACCCCTTGATATGGCAAGCCTAAATAGAAAAGTTCAGGAGTACCAATTTCATTGACTACCTCATCTCTGTACCCCACACATACAATTATCTATAAGGCAATGAATTTAAAAACACAGATTCATCCAAAGACCAGGGAGGTTTTCCATGACTGACAAAGAAGGAAACCTATTGGTAGATGGGTAAAAAATAAATAGACGTTGGAAATCCCTTTGAGCATGGTGAAGTTATTAATTACACTTTAGATGGTGTATCAATACACCCAGTCACTACAAAAATACAGGCGACCTTCCTAATTCAGTTGCCGGGGATGATCTCCTCATCACAGTATAGAAAGAGAGTGAAGTTTCATAGAGAGAACAAAGGAATTTCTTCCGCCTCACAGAACTTGAGGTCCGAACAACATTTATGTTCTGGAGAAGGTATAAAAGATCGGTGAAGCTAAGAACTGGTCCGTTGGTACAATTTGTGAAACTCATGAGACAATACGGCCTCATTACCATAACGCTGTTTATATAATAGCCTCAGATATGAGGCTTACATCTAATTATTGTATCAGATGAATCAGTGAGGATGAAACTGTGAAATTGTGCCATGTGATTTTGGACTGTTTAATGGAGGAAACTCCAATTCCCTAAAAAGTTCCACTAAGTCCTTGGCACGCCCCCAGTGGCACAGACAGGCCCGGGCGTCATGGGAACGCCCCCAGGGGCACAGACAGGACCGGGCGTCATGGGAACGCCCCCAGGGGCACAGACAGGACCGGGCATCATGAGAACGCCCCCAGGGGCACACACAGGACCGGGCGTCATGAGAACGCCCCCAGGGGCACACACAGGACCGGGCGTCATGAGAACACCCCCAGGGGCACACACAGGACCGGGCGTCATGAGAACGCCCCCAGGGGCACAGACAGGCCCGGGCGTCATGAGAACGCCCCCAGGGGCACACACAGGACCGGGCGTCATGAGAACGCCCCCAGGGGCACACACAGGACCGGGCGTCATGAGAACGCCCTTTTCCATGTTCCGGATAAAACCCCCACCTGGGTTTTTCTATCACCAGACCAGCTTACCTCGATAACGAGTGGGCCAAGGTTTGTAACCGAGCTTACCTCAAATTATGAGAGCGCTAAGGGTTGAGATGAGACCAGTACCTCTATCATAGAGGGAAATAAGGTTCAAGTAGATTGCTGAATCTTTTAACCATCCCACGTGGTTAAACTCTGAGACTATCGACAGAATAAGAACAAGTCTTTGATATTAATTACTAGTCTGCAGCTAGGAATTCGGTATCATTGAACGCGAAGACTGACAACCGCCGAAACATCTATTCTATAACGACATGAATGAATGTCACTCTGAACTACCCATTCTAACCACGACAGAGAGAGAGAGAGAGAGAGAGAGAGGACGGACACTCTCCAACAGAAACAAACTTTTCAACAGAGACCCCGACGACACACTGAGCGTAAATATATATACTGATTGCAATTGTTCCCAAATGAGTGAGCGTTCATGTGCAAAGGATTAGTATTTCAATTGTTATAATTATCAACTGTGTGTCGTCTTCTCAGTCGACCCCCACTTCCCTTTTGTACACCAAGCCACGATGCCGGTTTATCCCACTAGGGAAACTCCGTCATCATTTCCTTGTAACTATCTACTGTTTGTTTATGCATTTCTGTGAATTACTTAGTTAGTAAATAAATGATTTAAGACAATTGATGTATGGATGACTCATTGTGAAGACTGGGTTTGTGCAGATAACCAATAATTTACAACGTTTGGAATGAGACTAACGTGAGGTAAAATAAATAATTCATTAATTAAGAAGACTATTTGATCAGATATTAAAATATCTGAAAAGTTGCATTAGGAAAATTATAACTTTGTAATCTGAATATTTTCCTTGGTGCCCCGACTTCCTAGTTAATTACATTTGCCTGATTAGTTAATCACGAAATGCTAATTACAGAGAATCTTTGATAAAAACTTAAAGTCTTCAGTTAATGATAGTAAAGACACGACACTCCACAATACTAACCTGAATGACAGAGTGAAAAGAAGGAAGCCTGTACAGAATAATTGCTCATGGTCACATGATGTGGTCACATGGTCACCCTTCCTGTGTCAAAACCAGTCTTTTTTCAGACAACAGGGCATTTCCTCATGGTTTAAATGGTCTAAGACATAGGGGGAAGCATCATATCCCGTGTCTTACATCGGCAGAACGGCTGCGTCGGGTAAACTCAAGGTGGGTGGGGCGCGGTCTCCAATAGAAAAAACATTTCAATGTTACTTTTTTTTGGGCGACCCGACCATATTCACAAAGAAATGTGCATTATAGATCTATCATTCTCATTGAAAGCCAGTCTAAGAAGTGGTAGATCTACTCTGCTATGTCTGTGTTTCCCGTTCGGAAGTTTTGTTATTGCATCTTTTACTTAAGGTTTTGTACACCAGCTTCAAACAAGCTCAAAAAACTATATTGTAGAAAATACTAAAAATAAAGAAAAACCCTTGAATGAGTAGGTGTCCAAACGTTTGATTGGATCTCTACTTGGATGTGGGTGGAGTCTACATAAGGGTGCAAATGAAAAACAATCACAAGCTCTGAGGCCGATATGTAAAACTTAAGAGCAGAGATACTAGTAATAGCAGTGTTTCTCTCAACTTTACTGAACAAAAATATTACATTTCTTGTAATGCAAGAAAACTGAAATCTATCATTTCTACCAGCATGTCATCTATGCAACGAGAGGCAAAACAAAATCAAATCAACCTCTAGATTTACTCCACGAACAGCAACGCATACTAACCCTCACTCTTCCCGCATTTGGCAAATCTGACCATAAATCCTTCTGATTCATATAATATACTAAGCTACAGGACTGTTTCACTAGCAGAATGAAATATGTTCCAAGATTCATCCAATGGCATTACCAGCTCAGTCACCGGGCTTCATCAATAAGTGAATCAACAATGTCGTCCCAAAAGTGACCGTACGTACATATCCCAACCAGAAGCCATGGATTACAGGCAACATCCGAACAATCAAACAGGCAAAGTGTCAATACGATTAAGATGGAACCCACCGGCTCCGACACTCATCGCATGTGGCTTAAAAACTATCATGGTGTAGAAAGAGAAACCTGGCCAGTGATGAGTGCCTACCAGACAAGCTAAATGCCTTCTATGCTCACTTCTGAGCCAATTAACACTGAACCATGCAAGAGCATTTTCAACTTCTCCCTGACCCAGTCTGAAATATCTACATGTTTCAAGCGGACAACAATAGTCCCTGAGCATAAGAATGCCAAGGTAACATGTCTAAATGACTATCGCCCCATAGCACTCACCCACAATACATTTCTCTGGCAACAGTGGCAACCAGCCATCCAATAAAGCATTTACTGAATTAAATTGAGAGAGAGACCACAGCAGGTGGGTTCCCGCTCCTTGGCTCCCCGAACATCACCACACCACCTGGTCACAGCACAGCAGCTCTCGCAGGATGCCAAGATCCACCAGCCCCATGGAGCAGCTGGTCATACCTGCCTGCCACACACACGCTCTGGGCTCCAGGACAGCCTGTCTGCCCGCCTGGCTGCCTGGCCAGCTGGAACCCTAGGAGACACCAGCTGCAGCGGAGACCAGAACACACGGAGGAGAGGGGTCCTCAAATCGTCTCACACAAAAAACAGGCCCAACAAAGCCGTAACCGTCAGCGAGAGAGAGTGATGTTCCACAAAATCAGGCTAACAGTGTAATAAAAAAAATTAAGCCCACGGCCTCAAAGACAAACAGGGAGATGACCCCTCTAAAATAAATGCAAAAACATAATTTCTGTTCAAATACTATATTGAAGAGGAGGCCATATCCATTATCGACATTCCAACCCAATAGTTCAGTATTTAAGTGGTTTCCATCTTCCTACCAGAGGAATACTGTTCCCTTTGATTCTCCAGTTGATCACTAAGAACATTAGTATTTCACGACTAATCTAATGGGATTAAGGGAATGCTTGATGAAGACCAGTATGTCTCAAACCGGCATATATCAACTTTAACATGACCTGTACCCATGACACATACAACTAATAACATTTAATTGGATGTTACATTTCATGAACCCTCCCCCCCACACTACTGTGGACAGTTCAGGAAGTAGAAGCTGTGTGTTAATGTGTCTGTGTTCCGTCCCGGTTGGGCGGTTCCTCTGTGTTCCGTCATGGTAGTGGTTAGTGGTTTCTTTGTGTGAATCAGGCCTTCATGGTCAAATTTCTGTAGTCTCCTACAAACAGTTGATGTTGAGATGTGTCTGTTACTTGAACTCTGTGAAGCATTTATTTGGGCTGCAATCTGAGGTGCAGTTAACTCTAATAAACTTATCCTCTGCAGCAGAGGTAACTCTGGGTCTTCCATTCCTGTGGTGGTCCTCATGAGAGATAGTTTCATCATAGCGCTTGATGGTTATTGCGACTGAACTTGAAGAAACTTTCAAAGTTCTAGTTCCAGAATTGACTGACCTTCCCATCTTAAAAGTAATGATGGACTGTCGTTTCTCTTTGCTTATTTAAGCTGTTCTTGACATAATATGGACTTATCCCTATTTGGTAATATTCCATCTTCTGTATACCACCCCTACCTTGTCACAACACAACTGACTGGCTCAAAAGTATTAAGGCAAAAAATTCCACAAATTAACCTTGAACAAGGCACACCTGTTACTCAAGAGTCCAATGGCGGCGAGCTTTACACCACTCCAGAGAATGCGTTTCCACTGCTTCACAGTCCAATGGTGGCGAGCTTTACACCACTCCAGAGAACAGGTTTCCACTGCTTCACAGTCCAATGGTGGTGAGCTTTACACCACTCCAGAGAACAGGTTTCCACTGCTTCACAGTCCAATGGTGGTGAGCTTTACACCCCTCCAGAGAACGCTTCTCCACTGCTCCAGAGTCCAATGGTGGCGAGCTTTACACCACTCCAGAGAACAGGTTTCCACTGCTCCAGAGTCCAATGGCGGCGAGCTTTACACCACTCCAGCTGACGCTTGGCATTCCGCATGGTGATCTTCCGCTTGTGTGCGGCTGCTCAGTCACTGCGATGTAGTGATATAAAAGTTGCACAGTATACGCACGCACGCACACACGTTTTGATATGGGGATAGTTTAGTGTTAGCACACGGTTAGGCAACACCAGGATACACTTCCATCCCCAGGTGGCAGCACCAATCAGGTCAATGGCTGTCCTCTGCCAGGAAGCCTTGATCAGCACAACAGGTGGTGGCAATGAAGCTCCTGATGAACAGTTCTAGGAGTTTGGAACTCGGTAGTGAGTGTTGCAACCGAGGACAGACGATTTTCATGAGCTACGCGCTTCAACACTCGGCGGTCCCGTTCTGTGAGCTTGTGTGGCCTACCACTTTGCAGATGAGCCGTTGTTGCTCCTAGACTTTTCCACTTCACAATAACAGCACTTAGTTGATCGGGGTAGCACTAGCAGGACAGAAATTTGACGAACTGACTTGTTGGAAAGGTGAGGATGATGCCACGTTCAAAGTCACTGAGCTCTTCAGTAAAGCCATTCTACTGCAAACATCCTCAAAACTCCTGATCACTCAAGAGTAACATTTATATACACCCAGGAGGAGAAGAAAGGAGAGACAACACTTAGCAACCCCAGCAACCCAACCCTGCTCTCATGAACATGTGTCTGAATTTCACCAAGGTTTCTCCCTAAAGACTAAGATAGGCGCTGTGCCACCTTGTGGACTGGTACTAATATAATAATAACAATAATAAATAATAATAATAAACAATAACACATTTTTTACTTTATTTGTTAATAACCAGGTTTCCATCCAACCATGTCACATTACATAGGAAAGTAATAGCTGATGGAAACATGAAATACGATTTTATAAATGCAGACAGACAATTTGTTTGTTCGACATGGTGGGATCTTTTTGTTTCTGTAAAACGTATTATACGGGAAACGCCTTTATGCACAAATATCGATATAACTACAGTATCAAAGAAAATATTGTCTATTTATGGAATGATTACCTCTTTTGTTCCGATCACACTTCACTAATGGCGCTGCCTACTCCAGACAACTCGTTTTAATTTTAAATCATATGAGCAAAAAATATTTCATTTGATTTGGAATGCTAAACCAGACAGGATTAAACATGCATATTTATATAATGAATGCGTTTGGGAGGCTGAAATTATTAAATTATACAATATTAAAGCATGAAACTTCTCATTAAAAGCTTCATACATTAATTGGTTTGCCAGTAGATTATGAGGCTCAGCCTTCATACAGACCGCAACTTCTCATTTTCCAATTAACTGAAAATTAAACTTTGTTCAACATATCACCCTTTCCTAAAAACAATCCATACAAAGCTGGTTATAATGAGAAAAAAAAGTTATCCTCCAGAAAAAGACAACTAATAATACAACAAATATTATGGTTAAACTCAAATATAGGGATTGATAAATAACAAAAGAATTGCATTTTGAGAAATGCTCTCGTTTCTTTAGTCGCCAACGGATCTTCCACACGGATCATTGACTGCATTTTTTATTATTTTAAATTAAGATGTTTCAGACGTGATTTTGAGAAATGAACATTGTTGATATGTTGATATGAAAACTGTTCCACAAAAATGCAGATGAAAAATCACAAACTGTTATGCAGAAAGGAGAGCATTTCTCAAAATGCTCTGAGCAATTCTTTTGTTATTTATCAATCCGTATATTTGAGTTTAAGCATAATATTTGTTGTATTATTAGTTGTGTCTTTTTCTGGAAATGGTACGTTTTCCCGTTAAAACACGACGAAGTCTTTATAAAATAATTGCCTGCACATTTCCATGGTTGGATTTTGTATATAGCCTGATAATATGAAATAAAACTTTTCAGGTTTCAAAACAATTAAGTATCAAAATGCCTCCAGCTAACCTTGTAGTGGCGGATGACGCTCTGATAGACTGTTGAATTGTGAAATGGGAGACGCACTTCAATTACCAGTTGAGAAATTGAAAAATCGCAGCAATTAAAAAAAAAAGGAAAACTGTTAACGTGCGACTGCATCTAGAATTGCTGCACACTACTCCAGCAGCAACAGGAGAAATCTCTCCCAGGCTCTGTATGCTGTGGGTGTGTGATAGTGGGATAAATAAGATACATGATGACTAACGAAAGGCCAATTTAATTATGCAAATGAACCTACACACAGATAAGCATGGTGGTCAAAAAATTGTACTTACTTCAACTGGTATTTTCATCAGTGAATAAAAAGCATTATTTTGCTAAGTTGTTTTTGTTTTTTTTCCTCTCGGCCATTTTGGCACGGAGGGAGAGCACGGAGGGAGAGCACGGAGGGAGAGAGCCTACAGAGAACAAACAGCTTCTCTTTAGAAAACTCCTAATCCCCAAAATGTAATTATTTTTGAGAATTTGGGACACTTAAGGGACAGTCATGACGACTGTGTTTCATTTGGTGATCTCATGAAGGACAGGAAACACACAACTGTATCTCTTAAAGTGCACATTTCCCAGCTGTCAGGTTGGCATCTGAATGTTGTATAAAAAAATGGAAGTATAAGAATACTTTTGAAAAAGAAAACAAAATGTGATTTAGTCTTTAAATGAGAATTGGATGTTTTATGGTAATTTATTCACAGTCAGTAGCCACGCCCAGGTGTGCACAAACATGATGAGACCCGCCCATTTTTCTAGTCAAGTATAAAAGCCCACGTGACGCAATTCACACCAGACCACGCAAATCACGGTGTAAACTAAGGTTGCAAAATGGTTGAATTTTTAAGACCAGAAGATATGAAGCGGTAGCTATATGTTGAAATGGTTGGCACTACAACTCTACCAAAAGGACAAGACCAGAGAACGCGGAGATCATTCCCACATTGAAATGGGGAAAAAAAAATCTACAAACTAAAAGAACAATTATTTAGACTGCAACTGTTCAAATGCTTTAGTAAAAGCAGCCACTCTAAGACCAGTTCCCGAATGGTACTCTGAAGTATCCATTATAACAACTACGATAGACTGTGACTCCTGGGGAACGCACCTTTCTGTCAATACTCTCCAGCAGATGGACCAGCGACCACAGAGAGAGAAAAGACAAATACTTGTAAATATGTAAATTGCAATTTATTTTCGAATGAGCGGTCGTTCTTGTAAGGTATTAGCAATTTCTATGAGTGTAGTTCTGAGTTTCCGCTCGAGTGGTCCACACCCCCTTCCTTTTGTCTACCAAGTCATCATATCCGTTTCATCCACTTGGGACTATCTTTGTATTATGTAATACTAATTGTGGGTGTGTTTCATGTATTTCTGTGATTTGATTAGTAAGTGTGACGACCCTCCCACTCTGTCTGCCGTATTCTCTCTCTGTTATTAGGATGCTGGGAGGGTCGTCAGCTACATGGGAAACACCTGGGCCCGGTGTCTCCCAGGATAAATACACCACTTCCCCATTCATGGAGGAGACTCTCTCCATGCAGACACCTTTATGGATTTTGTTGTGTTTCTTGGTGGTTTTTGGGTTGTTTGTGACAGCATCTTTCAACACCCTGCATTATCACATTCATGCATGCAAAACACTCACTTACATTACTGATTACACACACCACTGTATATTTTCCTTAGTTGCTTTAGTTAATAAATATATATTTTGTTACTCCTTATCTCCACGTTGTCTCCCTTTTGTTACGGGCTTTGAGCCGGTTCGTGACAAGTGGGGGCTCATCTGGGATCTTTGAACTATTGGTTTGGGAGACCGTGGAGGTACGTGTTTGGTTTGATTTTGATAGGCCCAGTATTGGTTGCCTTTGTTGTTTGGTTTGTGTGCTGTGTTGGAGAGAGTATAATGGTTAGTTTCCAGGCCCTGCCTAGCCTGAACTCTTGTTCTACTTTCTGTTGGGACGTCAGTCTGAGGTGAGTAATCGGCTGTGTACCTCGGTGGGAGATTTGGGGAGGGTGGTGGAACTTGCTACCCGGAGCTATAGCCTTTTTCCCCTGATAGGTTTAGCGATGTGTTTCATTTTTTGGAATATTTTTTATTTATTTTTTTAAATTTTATTTCACCTTTGTTTAACCAGGTAGGCTAGTTGAGAACACCTTTATTTAACCAGGTAGGCTAGTTGAGAACACCTTTATTTAACCAGGTAGGCTAGTTGAGAACAAGTTCTCATTTGCAACTGCGACCTGGCCAAGATAAAGCATAGCAGTGTGAGCATACAACAAAGAGTTACACATGGAGTAAACAATTAACAAGTCAATAACACAGTAGAAAACAAAGGGGGGGTCTATATACAATGTGTGCAAAAGGCATGAGGAGGTAGGCAAATAATTACAATTTTGCAGATTAACACTGGAGTGATAAAAGATCAGATGGTCATGTACAGGTAGAGATATTGGTGTGCAGAAGAGCAGAAAAGTAAATAAATAAAAACAGTATGGGGATGAGGTAGGTGAAAAGGGTGGGCTATTTACCAATAGACTATGTACAGCTGCAGCGATCGGTTAGCTGCTCAGATAGCTGATGTTTGAAGTTGGTGAGGGAGATAAAAGTCTCCAACTTCAGCGATTTTTGCAATTCGTTCCAGTCACAGGCAGCAGAGTACTGGAACGAAAGGCGGCCAAATGAGGTGTTGGCTTTAGGGATGATCAGTGAGATACACCTGCTGGAGCGCGTGCTACGGATGGGTGTTGCCATCGTGACCAGTGAGCTGAGATAAGGCGGAGCTTTACCTAGCATAGACTTGTAGATGACCTGGAGCCAGTGGGTCTGGCGACGAATATGTAGCGAGGGCCAGCCGACTAGAGCATACAAGTCGCAGTGGTGGGTGGTATAAGGTGCTTTAGTGACAAAACGGATGGCACTGTGATAGACTGCATCCAGTTTGCTGAGTAGAGTGTTGGAAGCCATTTTGTAGATGACATCGCCGAAGTCGAGGATCGGTAGGATAGTCAGTTTTACTAGGGTAAGCTTGGCGGCTTGAGTGAAGGAGGCTTTGTTGCGGAATAGAAAGCCGACTCTTGATTTGATTTTCGATTGGAGATGTTTGATATGAGTCTGGAAGGAGAGTTTGCAGTCTAGCCAGACACCTAGGTACTTATAGACGTCCACATATTCTAGGTCGGAACCATCCAGGGTGGTGATGCTAGTCGGGCATGCAGGTGCAGGCAGCGACCGGTTGAAAAGCATGCATTTGGTTTTACTAGCGTTTAAGAGCAGTTGGAGGCCACGGAAGGAGTGTTGTATGGCATTGAAGCTTGTTTGGAGGTTAGATAGCACAGTGTCCAAAGACGGGCCGAAAGTATATAGAATGGTGTCGTCTGCGTAGAGGTGGATCAGGGAATCGCCCGCAGCAAGAGCAACATCATTGATATACACAGAGAAAAGAGTCGGCCCGAGAATTGAACCCTGTGGCACCCCCATAGAGACTGCCAGAGGACCGGACAGCATGCCCTCCGATTTGACACACTGAACTCTGTCTGCAAAGTAATTGGTGAACCAGGCAAGGCAGTCATCCGAAAAACCGAGGCTACTGAGTCTGCCGATAAGAATATGGTGATTGACAGAGTCGAAAGCCTTGGCAAGGTCGATGAAGACGGCTGCACAGTACTGTCTTTTATCGATGGCGGTTATGATGTCGTTTAGTACCTTGAGTGTGGCTGAGGTGCACCCATGACCGGCTCGGAAACCAGATTGCACAGCGGAGAAGGTACGGTGGGATTCGAGATGGTCAGTGACCTGTTTGTTGACTTGGCTTTCGAAGATCTTAGATAGGCAGGGCAGGATGGATATAGGTCTGTAACAGTTTGGGTCCAGGGTGTCTCCCCCTTTGAAGAGGGGGATGACTGCGGCAGCTTTCCAATCCTTGGGGATCTCAGACGAGATGAAAGAGAGGTTGAACAGGCTGGTAATAGGGGTTGCGACAATGGTGGCAGATAGTTTCAGAAATAGAGGGTCCAGATTGTCAAGCCCAGCTGATTTGTACGGGTCCAGGTTTTGCAGCTCTTTCAGAACATCTGCTATCTGGATTTGGGTAAAGGAGAACCTGGAGAGGCTTGGGCGAGGAGCTGCGGGGGGGGCGGAGCTGTTGGCCGAGGTTGAAGTAGCCAGGCGGAAGGCATGGCCAGCCGTTGAGAAATGCTTATTGAAGTTTTCGATAATCATGGATTTATCAGTGGTGACCGTGTTACCTAGCCTCAGTGCAGTGGGCAGCTGGGAGGAGGTGCTCTTGTTCTCCATGGACTTCACAGTGTCCCAGAACTTTTTGGAGTTGGAGCTACAGGATGCAAACTTCTGCCTGAAGAAGCTGGCCTTAGCTTTCCTGACTGACTGCGTGTATTGGTTCCGGACTTCCCTGAACAGTTGCATATGTTGGGCATGGTTAATGTTTGTTATTTTTGTGTGGTGTCTGTGGACTGAGCAGTTGTCTCGGGGGCACATCTGTGGCTTGGTGGAATTTGCCAGCATGCTGGGGAGTTTTTCCTTGCCAGCGGGCTACAGTGCGTAAATTCCCACCGCAAATCTGCACGAAGACTAGGGTTGAGTTATTGTAGGTTTTGGGGATCTCATCTCTCTTCTGTGGTGCTCAGGGTGATTGTCAATTCTCTGGTTGTGGTCTGGTGTGCTCAGCAGAAGGGAAGAGCGAGATTTTTTTTTTGTGATTATGGCGTCTTATGTAGATAAGTTCATTCGCTCTCCATCAGAGGAATTGTTAGATTTAGGTACTAAAGTACAGCTTTTGAAGGTCGCGGAACACTACAAGGTTGAGATTAGTGATAAACGTCTAAAGAATTCTATTAGGTTGATATTGAAGGCCAATCTGATGGAGAGTGGTATTCTTGAAGTTACCACTGGGCCAGCCTCTGCTGAGGATTTGTCGTCTCCCCATAACGTTACAATGGCCATTCCATCGGTTAGCCCTAGTAGCCTTCTTTTTGAACAGCAGAAAGAACTGCTTTTGTTACAGCTGGAGAATGATCGTGAGAAGAGAGAGCATGATCGGCAGCATGATCGTGAGAAGCTAGAGCATGATCGTGAGAAGCTAGAGCATGATCGTGAGAAGCTAGAGCATGATCGTGAGAAGCTAGAGCATGATCGTGTAAAGTATGAAAAGGAATTGGCATTTAAACGAGATCTGGAGCGTGCTAAAATCAAGTTGCAACAAGAACGTATAGAGTTGGTTAGGGAAGGAAAGATCTCAGGGGAGAGTTTGTTTTGGGAAGGTGACCCAGATTTACCTAGGGGTAGTTCTGCTTTTGGTCGTGCCCCAGAGACATTTGATATTGTTGGGAACTTACGGTTATTGCCTCAGTTTAATGAAAAGGACCCCGAGACATTCTTTTCGTTGTTTGAGCGGGTTGCTGACGCTAGGAGTTGGCCTGATTCTGACCGCACTTTAATGTTGCAGTGTGTGCTGACTGGTAAAGCACAGGAAGCATATTCAGCTCTTAGTGCACTAGACAGTACCAGTTATGATAAAGTTAAAACAGCTGTGTTACAGATTTATGAATTGGTCCCTGAGGCTTACCGCCAACGATTTAGAACTTTAAAAAGGGATGATAAGCAGACTCATGTTGAGTTTGCGCGACAGTTATCTTTACAGTTTAATCGCTGGTGTTCCGCCTCTGCAGTTGTGACTTTCCAAGGGCTGTGTGATCTGATTATGTTAGAGCAATTTAAGGACACAATTCCTGATCGTATCGCCACGTATATTAACGAACAGAAAGTAAAGAATGTTGCTGAAGCTGCAGTTTTGGCAGATGAGTATGTGTTGACTCACAAAAGTGTCTTTGCAGAGCCCCGTATTCGGAAAGAGTGGGGGCGTTCGGATAGATTTGGGCTTCGCTCACCGAGATACTTTGGTTCACGGGCAGAGTTCTATTCAACTAGGGTTGAGCCTGACTCCCATGGTAAAGCTGACTTTGGGCAGGAGTGTCACTACTGTCAAGGTTCAGGTCATTGGAAAAACGAATGTCCACTTCTCAGGTCAAAGGGTGCTTATGCTAAATCTAAGCCTACCGCGTTAGCTGCACCTGTTCCACATCAGTTCACTCATGACTCATTTCCTCAAGCCCAGGAGAATGTGAAAGTCCATATTGATCCAGACTATTTACCTTTCATTACGGAAGGTTTTGTGTCTATGTTAGGAAGTAAAGACCTAGTGCCAGTGAAGATCCTGAGAGACACAGGTGCCTCTGAATCATTTGTGTTACCCTTTTCTGCTGAGACTGATTCGGGGAATAGTGTTCTAATTAGGGGAATAGGTTTGAACACTCTGTCAGTTCCATTGCATAAACTGATGTTGGATTGTGGGCTGGTGAAGGGTGAAGTTGTTGTGGGGGTGCGTCCTTCGTTGCCTATTGAGGGTATCGACGTTATCCTTGGGAATAACTTGGCTGGTGAGCGTGTATGGCCAGTCGTGTTTCCATCTCTAGTGGTTTCCACTAAGCCGTCATTTGTTGGGATTCCTGATGAGAGTGTACAGAGTTTCCCAGAGGTGTTCTCTGCGTGTGCAGTGACACGTTCTATGAGCCGTGGCGAACTGGTTACTGCGCCGACTAATGATAATAATACAAAGTATGTCACTGTTTTCCCTGTTATCCCGTTATCTGTAACCCGGTCAGATCTAATCAATGCGCAACGGGATGACCCCACGTTGGAAGAGTTGCGTGATCAAATTGTGCCTGTAGAACAGTTGGGAGATGTCGCCCATGGCTATTTTCTCCAAGAGGATGTCCTGATGAGAAAGTGGGTGTCTCATGATAGTTGTTTTCTGGGGGAGGCAATTAGTCAGGTTGTTGTACCAGTTAAGCTTCGTGAGTTGGTGTTGGAAACTTCTCACAGCGACGTTGCTGGACATATGGGGGTAAGGAAAACCTACAATCGCATATTAAGACATTTCTTTTGGCCTAGATTAAAGAGGGATGTTTTTGATTTTATCAAAACTTGTCACACCTGTCAATTAACTGGTAAGCCTAATCAAGCTATTAAACCAGTACCATTGTTTCCTATTCCTGTACTCAGCCAACCTTTTGAGTATCTGATTATTGACTGTGTGGGTCCTCTGCCTCGTTCTAAAAAGGGTAGCAGTTACCTGTTCACTGTGATGTGTCAGACCACTAGGTTTCCTGCTGCCTATCTTCTCCGATCTATCACGACTAAGTCTGTGTTAAAAGCATTGACTCAGTTTCTCTCATTGTTTGGAATCCCTAAGGTCATTCAGAGTGATCAAGGATCTAATTTTACCTCTAATCTGTTTAGTCAGGTTCTTCAACAGCTCCATATTAAACACAATTTGTCTAGCGCCTATCACGCGCAAAGTCAAGGAGCACTGGAACGTTTCCATCAAACACTTAAGTCCTTGTTGAGAGCTTATTGTACTGAGATGGATAAGGATTGGAAGGAGTGGTTGCCTTGGTTACTGTTAGCCGCTAGGGAAGTTTCACAGGAGAGCACAGGTTTCAGTCCAAATGACCTTGTGTTTGGACATAGGGTGCGTGGACTTTTATCTGTTCTCCAGGATGACTGGAAGTCTCCCGAGCCTCCTCAGTCCCTATTATCGTATGTGTGTGATTTCCGGCGACGACTGTACGCCGCTGGTGAAATGGCTAAAGAGAAGTTATCATCTTCACAGGAGAGGATGAAGGGCATATTTGATCGCCGAACTGAGCCTCGTCACTTTAGTCCAGGTGACCAGGTTCTTGCTCTGCTCCCAATTGTTGGTTCTCCTTTTCAAGCCAAGTTTCAAGGTCCATATACAGTGGTGCGCCAGTAAACTGAGCAAAATTATCTAGTTGCCACTCCAGAACGGAGGAAAGCACACCAGCTGTGCCATGTAAATCTGTTAAAACCCTATTATGCACGTTCCTCTGAGACTGAACAGTGGGATTCTACAGAGGACGGTAAACCTGTTCTTTTGGCTGATACCGTTGTTTCCTTGTGTTCTTGTCCTGCTAGATCTGTGCATGAGGAGGAAGATGTTCCTGGTCCTGACGATTGTATATTGCGGGGTAGATTGTCTAAAATATCCAGTGTTTCTGAATTTTTCAGTCTTCTCACTCACCTACCTGTTGATGGGCGGAAAGAGATGGTTGATCTTATTCAGAGATTTCCAGGTTTGTTTTCTGATACACCTACACGTACAAACTTAATAGAACATGATATTGGCATTGGAGGTGCTGACCCCATTCGTCAGCGGTTCTATAGAGTTTCTTCAGAGAAACTACGTTGTCTGGATGCTGAGGTCAAGTACATGCTGGAGAGTAAGATAGCAGAGCATTCTTTCTCCAGTTGGGCTTCTCCCTGTATCTGGGTCAGTAAACCGGATGGAACAAACCGTTTTTGTACGGACTACCGTAAGGTAAACAGTGTCACAAAGCCAGATTCATTTCCTCTTCCTCGGATGGAGGACTGTGTTGATCAAGTCGGTGCAGCTAAGTTTGTGAGCAAATTTGACCTGTTAAAAGGCTATTGGCAGGTGCCACTGACGAGTAGGGCACGTGAAATCTCTGCCTTTATTACACCCTTTAGTCTGTACTCGTATTCGGTTATGAGTTTCGGTCTGCGCAATGCACCTGCCACTTTTCAGCGACTTATGAACAGGGTTGTCGCCGGTCTGACCGGGTGCGCTGTTTATTTGGACGATGTAGTAATATATGCAGATACTTGGGAAGAACATCTGTCCCGTATTCAAGCCTTGTTCGAACGTCTGGCTGCGGGTCGCCTCACAATCAATCTGGCTAAATGTGAGTTTGCTCAGGCGACCGTTACATACCTTGGAAAAGTGGTTGGGCAGGGTGAAGTGCGTCCTGTTCGGGCTAAAGTGGTGGCTATTGATGCTTTTCCACCACCAACTACTAAAAAGGAACTGATGCGTTTCTTGGGCATGATTGGGTATTACCGTAGTTTTTGTAGGAACTTCTCTACTGTGGTCGCTCCCTTGACAGATATGCTGAAAGCTAAGGCTGTTTACGTTTGGTCTACTCGTTGTCAACACTCTTTTGAAGATGCAAAGAGGTTGCTGACCTCAACTCCGGTGCTGGCTGCTCCTCACGTGGATTTGTCATTTACCTTGCAGGTGGATGCTAGTCATGTGGGGGCAGGTGCAGTTTTGCTGCAAGCAGATGTGTCTGGGATTGAGATGCCTGTTAGTTTCTTTTCCAAAAAGTTTAACGATTATCAGTTGAACTATTCGGTTATTGAAAAGGAAGCGCTAGCACTCATTTGGGCGCTACAACACTTCGAAGTGTATGTCGGGTCGGGGGTAGTGCCCATTGTGGTCTACACCGACCATAACCCCCTCACTTTTTTGAGGTCCATGATGTGTCCAAACCAGAGGATAATGCGATGGTGTTTATTTTTACAATCATTCCATCTCGATGTGAGGCACATCCGGGGGACTGAAAACGTGATTGCTGATGCGCTCTCTCGTGCGCCCTGTTCCTAAATGTTTACGTGACTGACCATTGTTTCGTATTGTCGTGTTCTCTCTGTCCTGTCTGCTCCCTCCTGGTCTTGTTTTCTTATTTCCTCTTAAATGTTGCTTCCTGTGCGAAGGTCGCTGAGGTCTGGGGAGGAGGTTGGCTGGGGCAAAGTGTGAACACGTAAACCCTCATCAATTTGTGGCGCAGAAGCTGTGTCAATTTGGAACTTAGGCTGGTATTTTGTTCCGGGGTCCTTGTTGGTCCCCGGTTTTATGGGGGGGGGGGGGGTGACGACCCTCCCACTCTGTCTGCCGTATTCTCTCTCTGTTATTTCCTTATTAGGATGCTGGTGGGCGGAGTTGGGAGGGTCGTCAGCTACATGGGAAACACCTGGGCCCGGTGTCTCCCAGGATAAATACACCACTTCCCCATTCATGGAAGAGACTCTCTCCATGCAGACACCTTTATGGATTTTGTTGTGTTTCTTGGTGGTTTTTGGGTTGTTTGTGACAACATCTTTCAACACCCTGCATTATCACATTCATGCATGCAAAACACTCACTTACACTACTGATTACTGATTACACACACCATTGTATATTTTCCTTAGTTGCTTTAGTTAATAAATATATATTTTGTTACTCCTTATCTCCACGTTGTCTCCCTTTTGTTACGGGCTTTGAGCCGGTTCGTGACAGTAAGTTAGAGTGGAGGACAGAGGAGCCTCTTAAAGAAGAAGTTACAGGTCTGTGAGAGACAGAAATCTTGCTTGTTTGTAGGTGACCAAATACTTATTTTGTATTTTGCTGATTCATAATTTTGTACAGATATCCAAGGGTTTGCGACGTTCAGTAATGAGAACTGATGATGTCATAATAATACATTAATAGAAGACTCGAGAAGATATGAAAATAGTAGATTCGGGAAAACAGACTAAACATTTTCCCGTGGTGCCGACTTCCTAGTTAATTAAAGTTTACATGAATAGTTAATCATGTAATAATTATTATCAGATTTGTACCTTGTCAGCTCTGGGGTTTGAACTTGCAACCTTCCGGTTATTAGTCCAACGCTCTAACCACTAGGCTACTATTATTACACAGAGAATTGATTTGATAAAATAAGTCTTCACATTTAATGATAGTCAGACGACACATTCATATAATATATATATATTTTTAAACACTAATAAACACTACTTTTGGGGCCAAAAGCGGCTAACAGAAACCCTGAACAGATTATACTATAAACTACAGCTTACTGCTAACAAAGGAGCTAAATAATATTAGACATGTTTATATAATATGTGCTACTTATTACATTTTGTGTTTTAAATTGTGGACAATTACATTTTCTGTATTGTTCCCGGGGCAAATGAGACCTAAGTCTCAAGGTGTTTTCAACGGTTAAATAGAAGTTAATAGATAATGCTTCTAGAAAGAAAATGGCTTAAATGCATGAAGGGAAATAGAACACACTCTTAATATAAAATGGCAGATTAGACGGTGTGTGTGTGTGTTTGTGACCAGTGGGCATAAAACCATTTCATCACAGAGAGGAGAGGAGGGTATGAAGGAGGGTGAGACATACAGACCCTTATTCCAGGAGCACTCTTCTTCGCCTCAGCCTTCAACTTCGTCAACTTCAGAGCTGACTTGGTCTTCTTGTAGTCTTGTTTACCTGAAATATAAAATGGACATAGATATAATATACACTGCTCAAAAAAAATAAAGGGAACACTTAAACAACACAATGTAACTCCAAGTCAATCACACTTCTGTGAAATCACTGTCCACTTAGGAAGTAACACTGACAATACATTTCACATGCTGTTGTGCAAATGGAATAGACAACAGGTGGAATTATAGGCAATTAGCAAGACACCCCCAATAAAGGAGTGGTTCTGCAGGTGACAACCACAGACCACTTCTCAGTTCCTATGCTTCCTGGCTGATGTTTTGGTCACTTTTGAATGCTTTTTATTTTTTTTAACCTTTATTTAACCAGGCAAGTCAGTTAAGAACACATTCTTATTTTCAATGACGGCCTGGGAACAGTGGGTTAACTGTCTTGTTCAGGGGCAGAACGACAGATTTGTACCTTGTCAGCTCGGGGGTTTGAACTCACAACCTTCCGGGTACTAGTC
The DNA here is from genome assembly GCF_002021735.2 of Oncorhynchus kisutch. Taxonomy (NCBI): domain Eukaryota; kingdom Metazoa; phylum Chordata; class Actinopteri; order Salmoniformes; family Salmonidae; genus Oncorhynchus; species Oncorhynchus kisutch. Next base: position 88,279,475 of record NC_034187.2, read on the forward strand.
CAACGCTCTAACCACTAGGCTACCCTGCCGGTGCTTTCACTCTAGAGGTAGCATGAGACGGAGTCTACAACCCACACAAGTGGCTCAGGTAGTGCAGCTCATCCAGGATGGTACATCAATGCGAGCTGTGGGAAGAAGGTTTACTGTGTCTGTCAGCGTAGTGTCCAGAGCATGGGAGGCGCTACCAGGAGACAGGCCAGTACATCAGGAGATGTGGAGGAGGCCGTAGGAGGGCAACAACCCAGCAGCAGGACCACTACCTCCACTACCTCCGCCTTTGTGCAAGGAGGAGCAGGAGGAGCACTGCCAGAGCCCTGCAAAATGACCTCCAGCAGGCCACAAATGTGCATGTGTCTGCTCAAAACGGTCAGAAACAGACTCCATGAGGGCTCGAGACGTTTGGCATTTGCCAGAGAACACCAAGATTGGCAAATTCGCCACTGGCGCCCTGTGCTCTTAACAGATGAAAGCAGGTTCACACTGAGCATGTGACAGACGTGACAGAGTCTGGAGACGCCGTGGAGAACAATCTGCTGCCTGCAACATCCTCCAGCATGACCGGTTTGGTGCTCGCCAGAGGTAGCCTGACTGCCATTAGGTACCGCGATGAGATCCTCAGACCCCTTGTGAGACCATATGCTGGTGCGGTTGGCCCTGGGTTCCTCCTAATGCAAGACAATGCTAGACCTCATGTGGCTGGAGTGTGTCAGCAGTTCCTGCAAGAGGAAGGCATTGATGCTATGGACTGGCCCGCCCGTTCCCCAGACCGGAATCCAATTGAGCACATCTGGGACATCATGTCTCGCTCTATCCACCAACGCCACGTTGCACCACAGACTGTCCAGGAGTTGGCGGATGTTTTAGTCCAGGTCTGGGAGGAGATCCCTCGGGAGACCATCCGCTACCTCATCAGGAGCATGCCCAGGCGTTGTAGGGAGGTCATACAGCACGTGGAGGCCAAACACACTACTGAGCCTCATTTTGACTTGTTTTAAGGACATTACATCGAAGTTGGATCAGCCTGTAGTGTGGTTTTCCACTTTAATTTTGAGTGTGACTCCAAATCCAGACCTCCATGGGTTGATAAATTTGATTTCCATTGATCATTTTTGTGTGATTTTGTTGTCAGCACATTCAACTATGTAAAGAAACAAGTATTTAATAAGAATATTTCATTCATTCAGATCTAGGATGTGTTATTTTAGTGTTGAGCAGTAATATATATATATATATATAAAATCAATGTAAGAAATATATGGCCAAAAAAAATACAATGAATGAGAATGAGGACTGTGGTAATTGTATTTAATTAACTGCTCACACACACAAAGTGAGATATTTGTATGCATGGTTCAGTTTGGATTCTAAACAGCTGTTCTTTCTGAGGTGAAGCGGACAAACTGGTCACCAGGTAGGGTGGAGGGGCAGAAAGGAGTAGAGGAGAGAGGTAGAGAGGTGTCCTTGGTGACTCCAGCAGAATGCCCAGGGTGAGGTCTGGCAGAGTGCTGTCAACACACAGGGCCAGTTTACAGACACACTCCTAGATAGTTACCGTCTAAACACACTCCTAGACAATCACTCTGGAACAAATAGGCCTTGGCCTCCCACATACAGATGGATGGGGCAGAGTCTGCCTCTTTCTCTCTGACACTACTCCAGCGTGTATATATGGTAATCAGGGTGGAACAGACTGGGGGAAAGAAATCATTAGCAGACAGAACGTCAAACAGAATGTCTAGTGGTCTCTACAGGTTCACAACTATTTAATTCAGAATTGAAGAATGATACTCAAGAGGGCACAAAATGGTTCCACTTAAAACCTAAATGTAAGAGTTGCTTGAGTGGCTTCTAAATTTCACCTGTTATAGTGTAAAACACCATACGACTGGGTTAAACTAGTTGTATCAGCTTGTGAAAGCATTACCAGCCTGCACCTGGAATGCATTGGTCATTTAGATGTATTACGGATCCCCATTACTCTTCCTGGGGTCCAACACACAGATACATACATCATCACATCACACAGTGTGTTCCCTCAGGCCACTACTCTACTACCACACAACATCACATCACACAGTGTGTTCCCTCAGGCCGCTACTCTACAATACAACATCACATCACACAGTGTGTTCCCTCAGGCCACTACTCTACTACCACATATCTACAATACAACATCACACAGTGTGTTCCCTCAGGCCACTACTCTACTACCACATATCTACAATACAACATCACATCACACAGTGTGTTCCCTCAGGCCACTACTCTACTACCACACATCTACAATACAACATCACATCACACAGTGTGTTCCCTCAGGCCACTACTCTACTACCACACAACATCACATCACACAGTGTGTTCCCTCAGGCCACTACTCTACCACCACACATCTACAATACAACATCACATCACACAGTGTGTTCCCTCAGGCCACTACTCTACTACCACATATCTACAATACAACATCACATCACACAGTGTGTTCCCTCAGGCCACTACTCTACTACCACACAACATCACATCACACAGTGTGTTCCCTCAGGCCACTACTCTACCACCACACATCTACAATACAACATCACATCACACAGTGTGTTCCCTCAGGCCACTACTCTACCACCACACAACATCACATCACACAGTGTGTTCCCTCAGGCCACTACTCTACTACCACACAACATCACATCACACAGTGTGTTCCCTCAGGCCACTACTCTACTACCACATATCTACAATACAACATCACATCACACAGTGTGTTCCCTCAGGCCACTACTCTACTACCACATATCTACAATACAACATCACATCACACAGTGTGTTCCCTCAGGCCACTACCACATATCTACAATACAACATCACACAGTGTGTTCCCTCAGGCCACTACTCTACTACCACACATCTACAATACAACATCCATGTGTACGTGTGTAGAGTGTGTGTGTGTGTCTCTTCACACAGTCCCCGCTGTTACCTGATGTGGAATAGAGTTCCATGTAGTCATGGCTCTATGTAGTACTGTACACCTCCCATAGTCTGTTCTGGACTTGGGGACTGTGAAGAGACTTCTGGTGGCATGTCTTATGGGGTATGCATGGGTGTAGAGACTAATTAACTCCAGTAATTGTGTTCCGTGTGCAGGGAGAGATTAGTCAGTAAAATTCCTGTCATCGCAGTGTTAAATATAGTCTGCCCTATATGAAGAGACAAATTTAAAATAATTATACATTATTTGTGGCTTTGCCTTACAGGTAGGTTTTTGGACAACAATGGAATTTAATCACACACAATATCACAGGACTCAGGATTAGGGAGGAGCTGTGGGTGGTGAAGAGCAAGATAGGGGCGATGGACGGAGAGCCATACACGGTTTTCCTTAACGGTCTGACCATTGAAACCACCAATTGGGGAGAGATGACCAAAACGTGTTCAAAAACCGAAAGAACCGTTTGTTGAATTTGTAGAAAGGTTTAGATCAGAGGTGGTTAGACACAGTGGATTATCTGACATGGGGGAGATGAAGACCCACTAAATTCCTCCAGAAAAAAAAAATGGGGCAATCACTCATCAGCTTATGCAAACATGATGATGTGCGAAAAACATTTCCACAACTAATGACTGGGAGAGAAAACTACGGCGACATCACGAATGGACAGAGACATCAATCAACATAATAAACCAACTGTCAGAGTTGTGCAGGTTTCCGAGTAAAACCAAACAACATCATTCGTTCAGCAGAAGAGAAACCTGGTGTATATGTCATTATTATGGGATTGCTGGTCACTGTGGCAACGAGAATGTCGGAAAAGTGATTTTATGAGAAGAAGTGGCCAGGAGAAGATGGGTCCATCTAAGGGAAAATGGAATCAAGACAACAGCCCCAATGACATTGTTGATGCAGAAATGTAAGAAGCTCTTCCCATCTCAGCAGCAGAGGTTGCTAGATGCTGTGGAGGTAAACTGACAGACTCCCCTCTTACGTCCCATCTCAGCAGCAGAGGTTGCTAGATGCTGTGGAGGTAAACTGACAGACTCCCCTCTTACGTCCCATCTCAGCAGCAGAGGTTGCTAGATGCTGTGGAGGTAAACTGACAGACTCCCCTCTTACGTCCCATCTCAGCAGCAGAGGTTGCTAGATGCTGTGGAGGTAAACTGACAGACTCCCCTCTTACGTCCCATCTCAGCAGCAGAGGTTGCTAGATGCTGTGGAGGTAAACTGACAGACTCCCCTCTTACGTCCCATCTCAGCAGCAGAGGTTGCTAGATGCTGTGGAGGTAAACTGACAGACTCCCCTCTTACGTCCCATCTCAGCAGCAGAGGTTGCTAGATGCTGTGGAGGTAAACTGACAGACTCCCCTCTTACGTCCCATCTCAGCAGCAGAGGTTGCTAGATGCTGTGGAGGAAAACTGACAGACTCCCCTCTTACGTCCCATCTCAGCAGCAGAGGTTGCTAGATGCTGTGGAGGTAAACTGACAGACTCCCCTCTTACGTCCCATCTCAGCAGCAGAGGTTGCTAGATGCTGTGGAGGTAAACTGACAGACTCCCCTCTTACGTCCCATCTCAGCAGCAGAGGTTGCTAGATGCTGTGGAGGTAAACTGACAGACTCCCCTCTTACGTCCCATCTCAGCAGCAGAGGTTGCTAGATGCTGTGGAGGTAAACTGACAGACTCCCCTCTTACGTCCCATCTCAGCAGCAGAGGTTGCTAGATGCTGTGGAGGTAAACTGACAGACTCCCCTCTTACGTCCCATCTCAGCAGCAGAGGTTGCTAGATGCTGTGGAGGTAAACTGACAGACTCCCCTCTTACGTCCCATCTCAGCAGCAGAGGTTGCTAGATGCTGTGGAGGTAAACTGACAGACTCCCCTCTTACGTCCCATCTCAGCAGCAGAGGTTGCTAGATGCTGTGGAGGTAAACTGACAGACTCCCCTCTTACGTCCCATCTCAGCAGCAGAGGTTGCTAGATGCTGTGGAGGTAAACTGACAGACTCCCCTCTTACGTCCCATCTCAGCAGCAGAGGTTGCTAGATGCTGTGGAGGTAAACTGACAGACTCCCCTCTTACGTCCCATCTCAGCAGCAGAGGTTGCTAGATGCTGTGGAGGTAAACTGACAGACTCCCCTCTTACGTCCCATCTCAGCAGCAGAGGTTGCTAGATGCTGTGGAGGTAAACTGACAGACTCCCCTCTTACGTCCCATCTCAGCAGCAGAGGTTGCTAGATGCTGTGGAGGTAAACTGACAGACTCCCCTCTTACGTCCCATCTCAGCAGCAGAGGTTGCTAGATGCTGTGGAGGTAAACTGACAGACTCCCCTCTTACGTCCCATCTCAGCAGCAGAGGTTGCTAGATGCTGTGGAGGTAAACTGACAGACTCCCCTCTTACGTCCCATCTCAGCAGCAGAGGTTGCTAGATGCTGTGGAGGTAAACTGACAGACTCCCCTCTTACGTCCCATCTCAGCAGCAGAGGTTGCTAGATGCTGTGGAGGTAAACTGACAGACTCCCCTCTTACGTCCCATCTCAGCTGGCATATGAAAATCAGATGCAATATAAAGTGAACATGATGGTTAATAACGTTTCAGTAGATATGCTGAAGGCATTGTATTGCCCATATTTTATGTGTCGTGTCTTTGGCTATGCCGGATTAAGTGATATGACATGCAATTCTATAAAATAAATTATCCGTAATTAATATTACCTGATTGAGCTAATCATGTAAAATGTAATTAACTAGAGAGTCGGGGCACCACAAAATAATATTTATAGAGCTGTTATCTTCCAAATAAACTCTAAAAGACCTAGTAATATTTTACATCAATAGCAGTCAATATTAATCGTCACCTTAATTCAGTCTCATCTGAAAGTTTACAATATTGGGTTTCATTATTTATTTACTAAATACCTAACTAATCACACACAATTACATATACAAAGAATTAATTAAACCTCGATTACAAATTACGTCATAAAGGAAAACGTCCCTAGCGGGCGGAACAGATATGACAGCTGGTTACACAAAAGAAAAGGGGCTGGGTTTGAGTGAAAGAGCGGGAAGACTGAGGAACAAAGGGCGAAGCTGTGCTATCGTAAATACAGTATCTTATGCATTCTAAATTACCGCCTATTTGGAAAAGGAAAATGCAATAAATATTTACTCTGAGCTGCGCTTCAGTAGGTTGGTGGTAGATGGAAGGCCGTGTTGCCCAACCGAGTCCTTTGAAGAATGTCTCTGGTGGTCAACTGGATACGTTGTAGTAATGTCATTGTGTGATAGACGGGATACTCTGTCTGTTCCTTCCTAACCCTCGTTTGCAGCGGCTGTTGCTAACTCAACGGCTAGGAGGTATCACTTCTGTAGTGAATAGGAATTCAAAGTTTATACCATTCGCAACCAAATCTCACGCTGATGTTGGCTTCGTTCTGTAGTTATTATCTGAACCATTCTGACATCGGACCGTCGTCCTCACATCCTCGGAACAGGAGGTTACATTGTCGTCAAGGCTTTATATAGGAAGGGAGAGGAGGGCGTGTTTCAAACGTTTTATAGCCCATGTCCCTTCACAGGGGCGGGCCACTGATTGAGCAGAGCCCTACCTTATGAAAACCCAAATCTCACATTTTAGAAGGTAAAATCACATTTCATCCCATCACGAATAATTTCATATTCAAACATTTAAATTGAACAACAATTCCATGTGAATCCGATAACTCTGATGTGTAGACTTTCCACTGTTGAGTTTGTCATCTTATCATTGATGAGAATGTCTCAGATGACAACCGAACTGACATATTCATTAAGTACCACCGCATATGTTCAATTGTTCGGATTACCAAAATATAGTTAATCCCCCCCCCCACCTTCTGATGTTCCCAGAATATCTATGTTAACCAAAGGGATTTGCAAATGTAACATCAGAAGGGTAGAGAGAGGAAAAAGGGGGGGAGGGAAGAGGTATTGGTCCAATGAAGATTGATGCAGGGGTGTGGATAGGCTCATTTAAAACAACCCATTTTAGCCCTTGATGTTATTATGCAACTTGACTCTACATCCAACATTTCTGAAGGGAAGGTGACGTGGCAAATTAGACAACTGCAGGGATCTACAGTTCAGATCCATGCTATTAGGACTACAAAGACAAATTAGTGTCAAACTTTTGATATGGAACCAGTGTGCTTGACAGGAGTTGTCCCACCTTGAACAAAACAATATCCCATTAGTAAGGAAGCTATGGATGCTACTAATGTGGTCAGTATATATCTATGGGACATGGGTATAGTTGAACAGGAAGCTATGGACACTACTATAGTAGTGAGTAAAGATCTATGGGACATGGGTATAGTTGAACAGGAAGCTATGGACGCTACTATAGTAGTGAGTAAAGATCTATGGTACATGGGTATAGTTGAACAGGAAGTTATGGACACTACTATAGTAGTGAGTAAATAGTCTATAGGATGTGGGTATAGTTGAACAGGAAGTTATGGACGCTACTATAGTAGTGAGTAAATAGTCTATAGGATGTGGGTATAGTTGAACAGGAAGCTATGGACGCTACTATAGTAGTGAGTAAAGATCTATGGGACATGGGTATAGTTGAACAGACACCATCTAATCCAGCTACTCTGATGTATCCTCCAGATACCACATTACTTAAACACGACTGTTGTGAGTTGTTTTGGATCAGCTCTCTGATGGGTTTAGAGTAATCCGTTGGAAAACCCTGAGTTTATCTTATACAGACTGTTCAAGCATTGTGGAGGGGGTGTGAGGCAGGCTGGACATGGGTAGTTACTACAATGGACAAGGTGATAATACCAGACACGTTATATTTCAGAAAAGCAGATGTTCATTTTATGAGTGACACAATGCTTAACTATTGCATACAACTCTCTAGTGGGGACTAACTCCCGAGGGGGGACATGACGTAGTGCCAGGACACTGGGTGATGATAAACAAATATGTGACCGACACGTTAGGGCCAAAATGGGAAGGTCCTTACCAAGTTTTTCCTTATAACGAGGTGAGCAGTAAAAGTCCAGGGAAAATCCACGATGGATACATGTCAGTCATTGCAAGGTTGTCCATGTTGATAACAAAGCTGAGCCTGGAGAATTAAGAACTGATTGATCAGCAATCGGGGGTCAATCTCAGGTGAAGAAGCATAGTAGAATGATCAGAATCTGATAAGCTTCTATGTTTTACACCTTAGTCATCATATTAGGAATATCTAGGGTGAAATGTCCAACATTTTACTGAAAATCAGGACAAGCTTACTGAGGGGAAATCTATGTGAAATATCAATCTCTTGAAACGAGGACAAGCTTACTGAGGGGAAATCTATGTGAAATATCAATCTCTCTTGAAACCAGGACGTTACTTTGACTTTTTTTGTTTCCTTCGTTACATGTTATGAGAATCTATCGTCTGAGGCTGAAGCAATAAACCTTGACTGTGCCTGAAACGATACAAGATCACAGATGAAGGTCTCATTAGAGACGTCCTTATCAACCAGTGGAACAGAAGAAGAACACCTCACTACCGGCAGACTGTCATAACGTCATGTCTAATAGTTATCTATGGGACTGATACCAGTGTGAAAGAGCTGGTCATGTCTAATAGTTATCTATGGGACTGATACCTGTGTGGAAGAGCTGGTCATGTCTAATAGTGATCTATGGGACTGATACCAGTGTGGAAGAGCTGGTCATGTCTAATAGTTATCTATGGGACTGATACCAGTGTGGAAGAGCTGGTCATGTCTAATAGTTATCTATGTGGGACTGATACCAGTGTGGAAGAGCTGGTCATGTCTAATAGTTATCTATGGGACTGATACCTGTGTGGAAGAGCTGGTCATGTCTAATAGTGATCTATGGGACTGATACCAGTGTGGAAGAGCTGGTCATGTCTAATAGTTATCTATGGGACTGATACCAGTGTGGAAGAGCTGGTCATGTCTAATAGTTATCTATGTGGGACTGATACCAGTGTGGAAGAGCTGGTCATGTCTAATAGTTATCTATGTGGGACTGATACCAGTGTGGAAGAGCTGGTCATGTCTAATAGTCATCTATGTGGGACTGATACAGGATGTGCTAACAGGGAATTATTGATCCATGGTTCAGAGACATGGGAGGAATATGTCTACAGAAATAGGCTGCTTGTTATTTGGCCATTGGCTAGTTTTATTGCAAGGAATTCTACTTGGTCAACCACAGGGCTGGGTTATAAAACGACATTCTGTCCCTTTGTTCTGGGGAGAATCACTGGAGGAACATCTCTGAGGAAAGGGGAGAATGACCATCAAATCAAAACAGGTGTAGACTTTAGTGAAATGCTTAATTACGAGCTCCTAACCGACAGCGCAGTTTAAATAAAAATATGGATAAGAGAGACAAAGTATGTAATTAAAGAGGAGCAGTAAAAAATTAACATTATATACAGAGTCAATGTGGAGGCTATATACAGGGTATTACAGTACAGAGTCAATGTGGAGGCTATATACAGGGTATTACGGTACAGAGTCAATGTGGAGGCTATATACAGGGTATTACAGTACAGAGTCAATGTGGAGGCTATATACAGGGTATTACGGTACAGAGTCAATGTGGAGGCTATATACAGGGTATTACGGTACAGAGTCAATGTGGAGGCTATATACAGGGGGTACCAGTACAGAGTCAATGTGGAGGCTATATACAGGGTGTTACGGTACAGAGTCAATGTGGAGGCTATATACAGGGGGTACCAGTACAGAGTCAATGTGGAGGCTATATACAGGGTGTTACGGTACAGAGTCAATGTGGAGGCTATATACAGGGTATTACGGTACAGAGTCAATGTGGAGGCTATATACAGGGTATTACGGTACAGAGTCAATGTGGAGGCTATATACAGGGTATTACGGTACAGAGTCAATGTGGAGGCTATATACAGGGTATTACGGTACAGAGTCAATGTGGAGGCTATATACAGGGTATTACGGTACAGAGTCAATGTGGAGGCTATATACAGGGTATTACGGTACAGAGTCAATGTGGAGGCTATATACAGGGTATTACGGTACAGAGTCAATGTGGAGGCTATATACAGGGTATTACGGTACAGAGTCAATGTGGAGGCTATATACAGGGTGTTACGGTACAGAGTCAATGTGGAGGCTATATACAGGGTATTACGGTACAGAGTCAATGTGGAGGCTATATACAGGGTGTTACGGTACAGAGTCAATGTGGAGGCTATATACAGGGTGTTACGGTACAGAATCAATGTGGAGGCTATATACAGGGTGTTACGGTACAGAGTCAATGTGGAGGCTATATACAGGGTGTTACGGTACAGAGTCAATGTGGAGGCTATATACAGGGTATTTGGTACAGAGTCAATGTGGAGGCTATATACAGGGTATTACGGTACAGAGTCAATGTGGAGGCTATATACAGGGTATTACGGTACAGAGTCAATGTGGAGGCTATATACAGGGTATTACGGTACAGAGTCAATGTGGAGGCTATATACAGGGTATTACGGTACAGAGTCAATGTGGAGGCTATATACAGGGTATTACGGTACAGAGTCAATGTGGAGGCTATATACAGGGTATTACGGTACAGAGTCAATGTGGAGGCTATATACAGGGTATTACGGTACAGAGTCAATGTGGAGGCTATATACAGGGTATTACGGTACAGAGTCAATGTGGAGGCTATATACAGGGTGTTACGGTACAGAGTCAATGTGGAGGCTATATACAGGGTATTACGGTACAGAGTCAATGTGGAGGCTATATACAGGGTATTACGGTACAGAGTCAATGTGGAGGCTATATACAGGGTATTACGGTACAGAGTCAATGTGGAGGCTATATACAGGGTATTACGGTACAGAGTCAATGTGGAGGCTATATACAGGGTATTACGGTACAGAGTCAATGTGGAGGCTATATACAGGGTATTACGGTACAGAGTCAATGTGGAGGCTATATACAGGGGGTGCCAGAGTCAACGTGCTAGGGCACCAGTTAATTGAAGTAGTATGTACATGTAGGTAGAGTTAATTAAAGTGACTATGCATAGATGACAACAGAGAGTGGCAGTGGAGAGGGGGGGGGGGCATTGTGAATCATCTGGGTAGCCATTTGACTATATGTTCAGGAGTCTTATGGCTTGGGGGCAGAAGCTGTGTAGAAGCCTCTGGTACTGCTTGCTGTGTGGTAGCAGAGAGAACAGTCTATGACTAGGGTGGCTGGAGTCTGACAATTGGTATGGTATAGAGGTCCTGGATGGCAGGAAGCTTGGCCCCAGTGACATACTGGGCCGTACGCACTACCCTCTGCAGTGCCTTGCGGTCGGAGGCCAAGGTGTTGCCATACCAGGCAGTGATGCAACCAGACAGGATGCTCTCGATGGTGCAGCTGTAGAACATTTTGAGGATCTGAGGACCCATGCCAAATCTTTTCAGTCTCCTGAGGGAGAATAGGTTGTGTCATGCCCTCTTCACGACTGTCATGTTGTGCTTGGATCATGTTAGTTTGTTGGCGATGTGGACACCAAGGAACTTGAAGCTCTCTACCTGCTCCACGACAGCCCCGTCGATGAGAACGGGGGCGTGCTCGGTCCTCCTTTTCCACAATCATCTTCTTAGTCTTGACCACATGGCCAGGTCTCTCCTGTCCTCCTCCTCTTCCCTCCAGTCCTCTTCTCCCATTCCCTCCCGTCCTCTTCTCTCCCATTCCCTCCCGTCCTCTTCTCTCCCATTCCCTCCCGTCCTCTTCTCTCCCATTCCCTCCCGTCCTCTTCTCTCCCATTCCCTCCCGTCCTCTTCTCTCCATTCCCTCCCGTCCTCTTCTCTCCCATTCCCTCCCGTCCTCTTCTCTCCCATTCCCTCCCGTCCTCTTCCCTCCCATTCCCTCCCGTCCTCTTCTCTCCCATTCCCTCCCGTCCTCTTCCTCTCCCATTCCCTCCCGTCCTCTTCTCTCCCATTCCCTCCCGTCCTCTTCTCTCCCATTCGCTCCTCTCCCTTCCTCCCTTTCCCTCCCGTCCTCTTCCCTCCCGTCCTCTTCCCTCCCGTCCTCTTCCTCCCGTCCTCTTCCCTCCCGTCCTCTTCCCTCCCGTCCTCTCTCTCCATTCCTCCCGTCCTCTTCCCTCCCGTCCTCTTCTCTCCCGTCCTCTTCCCTCCCGTCCTCTTCTCTCCCGTCCTCTTCCCTCCCGTTCCCTCCCGTCCTCTTCCCTGTCCTCTCTCTCCCGTTCCCTCCCGTCCTCTTCTCTCCCGTTCCCTCCCGTCCTCTTCTCTCCCGTTCCCTCCCGTCCTCTTCTCTCCCGTTCCCTCCCGTCCTCTTCTCTCCCGTTCCCTCCCGTCCTCTTCTCTCCCATTCCCTCCCGTCCTCTTCTCTCCCATTCCCTCCCGTCCTCTTCTCTCCCATTCCCTCCCGTCCTCTTCTCTCCCATTCCCTCCCGTCCTCTTCTCTCCCATTCCCTCCCGTCCTCTTCTCTCCCATTCCCTCCCGTCCTCTTCTCTCCCATTCCCTCCCTTCCTCTTCTCTCCCATTCCCTCCCGTCCTCTTCTCTCCCATTCCCTCCCGTCCTCTTCTCTCCCATTCCCTCCCGTCCTCTTCTCTCCCATTCCCTCCCGTCCTCTTCTCTCCCATTCCCTCCCGTCCTCTTCTCTCCCATTCCCTCCCGTCCTCTTCTCTCCCATCCAATCCTCTTCTCCCATACTCGCGGCCAGGCAGGTGTGTGGATGACAGCTGACTAGTCAATGATGAACCCATAATAATAGTATTTAAAAGCCAGTGTCAGCAGTGGTCTTTTTGACAGTGTCTGACATGACAGAGCCTCGCTCTTCATAAAGCGCCAGAGTAGTGGCAGCCTATGAATTACCTTAGTGGAATTACCAATGTGGCGTTTCCCTTTCAGGTCTCTCAAAATAAACTAAAATTGCCTCGTACTATTCTGGAAGATTCTTTTATTTTTTTAAATATTCTTTTTGTTGTTAACCAGCGGTTCTCTAAAACTGGTTGATAGTGGTTCTTTCTTTTCACAGGGAAATAAAAAGGAGGGCTTGACTGTGTGACCTGCGGTTACATCTTTGAATTGATGAGTAGGAGAACGGCTGCGAGCAAACGTCGCAGAGACAGCTCTACGTCCCAAACGGCACCCCTGCTCCCTTTACAGTCTACTACTTTTTAAACCGGAGCTCTATGGACCACTGTAGAGGGAACAGGGTACGGTTTGGGCCTCAGCCCGTTGAAAGGGATACAGCGGGAGAGTAGTTTGTTATGTCCTGTGCTTTCATACAGCACTATCATAATGTAGAGATTAGAGCAGTTTATGTCCCATGTTATGAAAGACTGTGGCGGTCATCAAATTGTGTCAGCTGGTTATTGTCATGCAGAAGAAGCCTGCCGGTCTCACGGTTACATCTCCAGGCCTGCAAGCACACTGTTGTGTGCCTGTAACATCTACATTAAACAGTGATAAATCATTTTAATAGACAGCATCCCAATAAATCCATTATTTATTTTAGTCAGGTCCAAAGAAACATATGAAGAAAATGTATTTCAGAAGAACAGAATACGAGTTGGTCTACGGTATGTTATCTGGCTATTCTCCATGCTGTAGGCTATAGGCTTGTTCATTTATCAGACTAGATACGGTATGTTATCTGGCTATGATATAGCCTGTAGGCTTGTTCATTTATCAGACTAGATACTGTATGTTATCTGGCTATTCTCCATGCTGTAGGCTATAGGCTTGTTCATTTATCAGACTAGATACTCTATGCTATCTGGCTGTAGGCTATAGGCTTGTTCATTTATCAGACTAGATACTGTATGTTATCTGGCTATGATATAGCCTGTAGGCTTGTTCATTTATCAGACTAGATACTGTATGTTATCTGGCTATGATATAGCCTGTAGGCTTGTTCATTTATCAGACTAGATATGCTAATAAGTCCAGTGCCATTAATTGATAGTAAAAGAAAATAATTGAACTGAGCTAAATAAAATGATATTTTCCCCCATGTGATGATGTGAAGTGGCAAAGCATTAAAGTGAGCATTTGAAACAGGTCCTATATGCTTTGATTTAGAGTTATTTAGAAACTTTAGGTGATCTAAGAGGAAGGCCCGAAGAACTCCAGCCATCCGAGCCAGTTCACTGATGCCTTCCAGCAAACAGTCCCGGAGTGTCGGCTATCAGACCAACAGCTTCTGAGACAGCGAAACCCCCCGAGCCATAAGACTACTAAATAGTGTGGATACCATTTAACTGACTATCTGCACTGGCTGTCAGTGAGTGACTGTGTATATGGTATGTATATATATATATATACACACACACACACACACACACACACACACACACACACACACACACACACACACACAGTGGGGCAGAAAAGTATTTAGTCAGCCACCAATTGTGCAAGTTCTCCCACTTAAAAAGATGAGAGAGGCCTGTAATTTTCATCATAGGTACACTTCAACTATGACAGACAAAATGAGAAAAAAAAATCCAGAAAATAACATTGTAGGATTTTTTATGAATTTATTTGCAAATTATGGTGGAAAAAAAGTATTTGGTCAATAACAAAAGTTTATATACCCTTTGTTGGCAATGACAGAGGTCAAACGTTTTCTGTAAGTCTTCACAAGGTTCACACACTGTTGCTGGTATTTTGGCCCATTCCTCCATGCAGATCTCCTCTAGAGCAGTGATGTTTTCTGTCAGTGAGTGACTGACTGATATATATATATATATATATCTCTGAGTGTGTTTAGGGATTTCACAGTAAAGACTACGCCAGTTGTATTGAGGGCATGTAACTTTTTTTTCTTTTTTTTGGGAGAATAGGGAAGACCAGGGATATTCAACTCTGACCCTACGAGGTCTGGAGCTGGTTTCCTGGGAATCACCCACCTGGTGTCCCAGGTTTAAACCAGTCCCTGATTAGAGGGGAATCACCCACCTGGTGTCCCAGGTCTAAACCAGTCCCTGATTAGAGGGGAATCACCCACCTGGTGTCCCAGGTCTAAACCAGTCCCTGTTTAGAGGGGAATCACCCACCTGGTGTCCCAGGTCTAAACCAGTCCCTGTTTAGAGGGGAATCACCCACCTGGTGTCCCAGGTCTAAACCAGTCCCTGATTAGAGGGGAATCACCCACCTGGTGTCCCAGGTCTAAACCAGTCCCTGTTTAGAGGGGAATCACCCACCTGGTGTCCCAGGTCTAAACCAGTCCCTGTTTAGAGGGGAATCACCCACCTGGTGTCCCAGGTCTAAACCAGTCCCTGTTTAGAGGGGAATCACCCACCTGGTGTCCCAGGTCTAAACCAGTCCCTGTTTAGAGGGGAATCACCCACCTGGTGTCCCAGGTCTAAACCAGTCCCTGATTAGAGGGGAATCACCCACCTGGTGTCCCAGGTCTAAACCAGTCCCTGTTTAGAGGGGAATCACCCACCTGGTGTCCCAGGTCTAAACCAGTCCCTGTTTAGAGGGGAATCACCCACCTGGTGTCCCAGGTCTAAACCAGTCCCTGATTAGAGGGGAATCACCCACCTGGTGTCCCAGGTCTAAACCAGTCCCTGTTTAGAGGGGAATCACCAACCTGGTGTCCCAGGTCTAAACCAGTCCCTGTTTAGAGGGGAATCACCCACCTGGTGTCCCAGGTCTAAACCAGTCCCTGATTAGAGGGGAATCACCCACCTGGTGTCCCAGGTCTAAACCAGTCCCTGATTAGAGGGGAATCACCCACCTGGTGTCCCAGGTCTAAACCAGTCCCTGTTTAGAGGGGAATCACCCACCTGGTGTCCCAGGTCTAAACCAGTCCCTGATTAGAGGAGAATCACCCACCTGGTGTCCCAGGTCTAAACCAGTCCCTGATTAGAGGGGAATCACCCACCTGGTGTCCCAGGTCTAAACCAGTCCCTGTTTAGAGGGGAATCACCCACCTGGTGTCCCAGGTCTAAACCAGTCCCTGATTAGAGGGGAACGAGGATTTGTTTATTTTTTATTATACAGTGGAACTGGCTTGGAGGTCCAGAGTTGAATTTGAAGGGGATAGACCAAATATGTACCAATAAGCTGGGTTGCACAAGATGGAAGGCCAGTACACGGACAACCTTGGTTTATGTGTACTACACAACAGTGCAATTTCCAACACTGCCATTTCCTCAGAAACGAAGGTGCTCCAGGGAATAATACCCTCTCTCATTGGTGCTCCAGGGAATAAAACCCTCTCTCATTGGTGCTCCAGGGAATAAAACCCTCTCTTATTGGTGCTCCAGCTAGGGAAGACAGCTGGCATGCTGAAGGCCTGAAATCATGATTGATATGCAGCATCTTGTCTTGGTTAGGACAACGACATGTTGGGGGGAGAAATAATCAAATACTACAGAAAAAGACCCAACTTTTGGACCAGATTAGTCAGAACACGAGTCAGTATCCAGGTTTCCTTTAACACCGGTAAAGTATGGTGACATTTAACAGGTCTGATGGAATCAGAACATTTGTAGGTAAACTTTCCAAATGTCGACAAAACACGCTAGACAAGATGGGATCGTTTTGTGTCGGTAAAATTCATTTTACAAGAAATGGTGGTGGAAACGCCTTAACGCGCAAATATCGATATAATAACCACATGGAAGTAAACTTTGAGTCACCCGATGTGTTGTTGTGTGGTCCTCCCACTACGACCCAGGAAACCATGCAGTTTACTACAGATTAAATAACTAGGAAAAGAGCCTCAGATCCACAAAGCTCCTTCCACCAGGTGGCTGATGAGATGTTGGCACGACTGACATATTGCATCTCCATCCCAAAGCCCTTGCTTGGAAGTGTACTTCACCAGACTGCCAAGAACCTTATCCTCACCCAGGCCAAGGTGGCGAGACACGGTTGTGATGACACCATAGGCCTTGTTGATCTCTGCACCAGACAGGATGCTCTTGCCAGCATACTTGGGGTCCAACATGTACGCTGCAGTGTGTATGGGCTTCAGGCAGAAGTCTTCACACTTTTTGATGCATTTCAGAACTGCAGTTTCCTCTGCTTGGAGCAATAGTGACGTGGGCAGGGCAGTACGGATTTCTTCTTACATCTGCAAGCAGAGTCTGAACATCAGACAGGATGGCATTGTCTCCCTCAATCCGTGCAATGGCTACTGCTATAGATTTCAGGAGCTTCAGGCTGTTTACCACTCTCTCCCAAAATACATCATCCAGGAGGATCCTCATGATGGGGCTGTCCATATCGGCAGACTGTGATATGGTCATTTCTTGGAGAGACTCCTTCCCCTCCAGGAGACTGATAAACATGATGACAACACCACCCCAATGGGTGTTGCTGGGCAGCTTCAATGTGGTGCTCTTATTCTTCTCACTTTGCTTGGTGAGGTAGATTGCTGCTATAACTTGATGACCCTTCACATACCTAATCATTTCCTTGGCTCTTTTGTAGAGTGTATCCATTATTTTCAGTGCCATGATGTCCTTGAGCAGCAGATTCAATGCATGAGCAGCACAGCCATTGGGTGTGCTGTGAGGGTAGGACTCCTCAACTTTAGACCAAGCAGCCTTCATGTTCGCAGCATTGTCTGGCACCAGTGCTGTGGTCCTTCAGCTAATCTGCAATGTTGTTCCTTGTGTCTGTGCTCTTGTAGAATACTGGTTGAGGGGTGGAGATGATGTAGTTAATTAATCCTTGTCCACGAACATTCAACCACACAACATTTGCTTGACCTTCACTTGAACTCTGTTGAACTCTGCTGAACTCTGCATCCAGCAAATGAGTAGATAAAGCATGTCTGGTTGGAGGGGTGTTTGCTGGGCAAAGAACATTCAGTAATCTCTTCCAATACACATTGCCTGTGAGCATCAGAGGTGAACCAGTTGCATACGCAGCTCGAGCAAGACATTCATCAGCATTTCTCTGACTACGTTCCTCCATTGAGTCAAAAAAAAACTTCTGATTCCAGGAGGACCATGAGCTGTTGCTATCGATAAGGTCTCTGATTCATAATTTTCATCTCGAATAGAAGTAGAGGGAGTTTTGTCAGAGGTTGCTTGTTGTGAGCGCTGAGGGAACTTTATGCACTTGGCCAGACGATTCTGCATATTTTTTGCATTCTTCACATAAAACTTGGCACATTATTTGCAAATGTACACCGCTTTTCCTTCTACATTGCAGTGCTGCAGTGAAATGTCTCCACACATCAGATAATAATAAATGATAAAATGCCCGAGGCATTTTCATATAAAGAAAAGAAAAAGAGAAAAGAGTCAAAGAGAAATAAAACTACAGATAAATAGATTGTTGAATCTGCTTCTTTGTAAATAAATAAATGTTTTAAAACTAAACATGTATGGAAACAGGTGAATTAACACTCAGTTAGCAGGCTCAAGCAAGCTAAAACCCACATGGTAGCAAAAAAAACGAGCAGAAATGTATCCTGAAATGTTTCCGACCTTTTGCAACCCTTTGTAGTGAGACATTAATACGTTTTTTTTGTACACCTTTATTTAACTAGGCAAGTCAGTTAAGAACAAATTCTTATTTTCAATGACGGCCTAGGAACAGTGGGTTAACTGTCTTGTTCATGGGCAGAACGACAGATTTTGTACCTTGTCAGCTAGTCCAACGCTCTAACCACTAGGCTACCCTGCCGCCCCAAATGGGTCTTTCTCTGTTCTGATTTGTTGTATACTGTTCAATTCAACCCAAAATATGTTTCTGCAATTTCATGCCCTAATTTCAGATCATTTCCACACGGTCACGTAGGTCTGAACAATATTGGCCTTATTTTTAACAACATTTTGCAATTGCAATTTGACTTGTGATTTAGAGCAAAACATTTTGGTGAACTGTTGAAATAGAATGATTATTTTAAATCTATAGAATATAATAGTGGGCACTTTGAATACAGTGTCTTGAGAAAACAACAAATGAAAATGCCAGGGAGGAGCCATTGTGACAAGGTAGAAACCAAAGTGTTTCCTAGGTGACCTAATCTGTAGCTACATGTAATGTCGTGTTAGCTACTTCACGTAGCCAACATTCTTGCTTCGTGTATTCCTCCGATTTAGAAGATACGGTTACACACCATCACCGGTACTACCAGGGTGCACACCATCACCGGTACTACCAGGGTGCACACCATCACCGGTACTACCAGGGTGCACACCATCACCGGTACTACCAGGGTGCACACCTTCACCGGTACTACCGGGCTGCACACCTTCACCGGTACTACCGGGCTGCACACCTTCACCGGTACTACCGGGCTGCACACCTTCACCGGTACTACCGGGCTGCACACCTTCACCGGTACTACCGGGCTGCACACCTTCACCGGTACTACCGGGCTGCACACCTTCACCGGTACTACCGGGCTGCACACCTTCACCGGTACTACCGGGCTGCACACCTTCACCGGTACTACCGGGCTGCACACCTTCACCGGTACTACCGGGCTGCACACCTTCACCGGTACTACCGGGCTGCACACCTTCACCGGTACTACCGGGCTGCACACCTTCACCGGTACTACCGGGCTGCACACCTTCACCGGTACTACCGGGCTGCACACCTTCACCGGTACTACCGGGCTGCACACCTTCACCGGTACTACCGGGCTGTACACCTTCACCGGTACTACCGGGCTGTACACCTTCACCGGTACTACCGGGCTGTACACCTTCACCGGTACTACCGGGCTGTACACCTTCACCGGTACTACCGGGCTGTACACCATCACCGGTACTACCGGGCTGTACAGCTAGTTACGTTAGCTCTGACTCAGTACAAGAAACTCACCGATCTGTTTCCGGTACTGGTCGACCGGGGCCATCGCAGCGCATGCATCCTTCCTCCCCATCCTCACCTGGGAGGAAGAAGAGTAGAAGAGTTAACATTCTGAGGACAATAGGCCTACAGCTAAATATGACATGGATCTTCAATACAAGATCTTTAGTAATCAACTGTGGTATTGTATCAAAGCTCTTAGGCCTATACACAGTACTGTTTTACATCAAAACTCTGTTTTAGGGAGATATCTGTGTCTCTCTCTGGACGATAGGTGTTTTTCTATCGTTTCATATTATGCTCTACCGTTTATTTCGTTGTGTTGCAAATCACTTTACGGAAATATTTTTTGTCAATTGGACGTCGCTTTGCATTCTTCGTGTCGTGTGGAAAGAAATGTGCAACACAAACAAACATGGAGAACGTGACAGAGACCGTACCTAAAAGAGGGGCTACTTTGGTCGCATGGACGTGGTTTGGGTATGAAAAGCCTGACACGGACCAGAAAACCATCCTCTGCAGAATATGCTGCAGGCCGGTCCCGCCAACAGGCTCAAACACCACTAACCTCCTTTAACACCTACGCAGGAGTCATGTGAAACAGTATGGAGAGAGTCTACTACGGATGAGACCCTAAAAAGTACAGTCAAGCGCTCAAAACAAACCCCGACTCAGACGTTGCAAGAGGCTTTCGCCCGCGGCACAACATATGGCAAAGAACCACGAAGATGGAAGGAGATAACAGCTGCAAAGACAATTTACACAGTTGAGAAACGGGGGTTTCGTGAGTTGGTGCTAATTCAAAATTAAATAATAGGCCTTTACATGTGGTCATTTTAAATATACTATTTATTAATTTAATTGACAGAAAATGTGTATATTGTGATATGTTTCGTTATATGAAATGACCTATAATCAGGACATGAGATGTTGGCCATGTCACCCAGCCCTACTCTGTTTAAGAGGGGGAGACAGTACGAGTCAAAGGGCAGGAGTGTTTCTGATGGCATCTAAATCCCCTCTGACCTATTCTCTCAGAAAACAATCCAACAACCTTTAAATCCTCCGCAGCTTTGACAAACAATCTATCTACCTCATCCCCATACTGTATTTATTTATCTTGCTTCTTTGCACCCCAGTATCTCTACTTGCCCATTCATCTTCTGCACATCTATTACTCCAGTGTTTAATTGCTAGATTGTAATTACTTCTCCACCATGGCCTTTTTATTTCCTTTAACTCCCTTATCTTACCTCATTTGCACATGCTGCATATAGACACTGTGTATATAGGCTTTTTCTACTGTGTGTTTGTTTATTCCATGTGTATCTCCATGTTGTTTGTGTCGCACTGCTTTGCTTTATCTTGGCCAGGTCGCAGTTGTAAATGAGAACTTGTTCTCAACTAACCTACCTGGTTAAATAAAGGTGAAATAATATATATGGTCCTAGTCTGAAGAAGCCTGTAGGTGTGTAGGCTAGACCCATTGAAGACTGAGTAAACAAAAAGGTTTGAGCATCACAGAGAAAACCATTTGCACCTCCAGCTATACTAAGAAATAGGAGGAAATGCATTTTAAAACAAACCATATGTCCAGTACAGTGGGATTGGTTGATTAGGAAACAGCACTATGACCTTGCTTTAATTCACTAGAAAATGGCAACCTGGGCAAGGAGGACGCAAAAATCCACAACAGCCATTTTATACCAGAATGTTGATGATAATAGTTGTATATTTTCCCTATGCGGTGATTGTGTCAACTACATATTGTACAACTCTTCAAAATGCATATCCACTGCAACAGACAGGCTGAACTCAATAATTTAGCTGCACTTTCTGTGCACAATATCGAATGACTACACCCAAATACATTGCTACATTGGTGCACTTACCTACTCAGTAAGTCGAAATAGTGTTGCTTATTCAAGGTACTTCTGCATTCTCAGGTTGCCTGTCTGCAGTCTGCAAACATGGAAGAGATAATTGACAGATTTGCTGTATTTTCCACCAAATTCTCCCTAACATGCCAACACATCACTTCACCCCAATTATCATTTCCTGGTAATCCACGTCACCACTAATGATAGACAATTTAGCTCTCTAATCAGAGACGAGTATTTGCGAAATTGACCAATAGTAGAGTGGAAGGCGGGACTCACAGACAAAAAAAAACTATCGACATGCGCTTCCACTCATCACAAAATTGTCTAAGAACGGCTAGGTAAGAAGCTATAGACTCAGAAATAGCAAAGCAGGACATTACTAACCACAGTGGCACACGTTTTAGGCTATCTGCATGTTTCTGTATAAATATAATGATATGAGCCTCTCCTCCACACTTACCAGACTCTTCTGCTGCAGGAGTACGATCAGTCTTCTGACAATTGACCAACCAACCACCCCGTATCCTTATCTTGAAGGAAGAGACCGATTTAAAGGAGAAAGGACTGTATCTGTGGTTCATTTAGGAGAACATAACATCTGATTCTGTGCAATTTAACTAGGTTTATAAAGATACAATCAACTGTTAATACATTAAAATATGGTAATAGTTTATTAAAATAGGGTTCAGATATTTAATATTACACGTTTTTTTTTGGGGGGGGGGGGGGGGGGGGTTAGCCTACTTAGTCATTACAATATTACAACTACCTTCTCAATAACTAACTACTGAATTACAGAAAAATATCCAGATATGATTGTAAATCATATAGAGAGATACTGAGCTATATCAGTAGGCCTACATGCTCATCAGGTAATAGAAATACCCTCTCTATATTTGTGTTCTTCTTTGTTCCATGATTTAACAGCAATTTACATGTCTCTTTGTTTGCTGTGTTGAATGTTGTAACCCTCTATCTGCATCTGGTCGTATTGGTGCCTGGGGCTGCGTGCAGATTACAGAGGTTTGCCACTGCTTGGAATTTACTGAAGTTTAAACTGTGTCCCAATGGCACCCTATTCTATATAATACAATATGGGCCCTGGTCATAAGTAGTGCACTATATAGAGAATAGGGTGCCATTTGGGGTGGAGATTCAAATGATTTCCTGCTCTCCCGTGGGTGGCCCATTACGCATGCTGCACAGCGGTAACTAATAGATCTCCTTATAATGTGTCTGGGTAATGCTTTACTTACTGTGTTGCCTGACATCAATAGGGAGCACTTTGACATCGCTTCAGATGGGAGTACTGTAGGTTACTTGTACCAAGTGACATTTGTCAATGCTGCTAGGCCGATTTGTTCTTGTCCTGTATGAGAAAGAAGGTCTGGAAGCCAGATATAAAAATAAATAAATAAATATATATATAGTCTGTAATTTGAATGGGTTTTAAAAGGGTTTAAAGGGTTTTTCAAGTGATGTGTCTGTGACATCGAAATTACATAAATGTACCTGCTATTAAATGGTGGCATGCTAAAAGTTGCTAGATCGAATCCCCGAGCTGACAAGTTACAAATCTGTCATTCTGCTCCTGAACAAGGCAGTTAACCCCACTGTTCCTAGGCTGGCATTGAAAATAAGAATTTGTTCTTAACTGACTTGCCTAGTTAAATAAAGGTAAAATAAAATTAAATCAGTGTAGATGACGGGGAGGAGACGGGTTGAAGAAGGATTTTTAAGCCTTGAGACAATTGAGACATGGATTGTGTATTTATGCCATTCAGAGTGTGAATGGACAAAGATAAAATATTGAATTGCCTTTGAACGGGGTTACGGTAGTAGGTGCCAGGGCGCATCGGTTTGTGTCAAGAACTGCAACGCTGCTGGGTTTTCACACTTAGAATGGTCCACTGCCCAAAGGACATCCCGCCAACTTGACACAACTGTGGGAAACATTGGAGTCAACATGGGCCAGCATCGCTGTGGAACGCTTTCAACACCTTGTAGAGTCAACATGGGCCAGCATCCCTGTGGAACGCTATCAACACCTTGTAGAGTCCACATGGGCCAGCATCCCTGTGGAACGCTGGACACCTTGTAGAGTCCACATGGGCCAGCATCCCTGTGGAACGCTGGACACCTTGTAGAGTCCACATGGGCCAGCATCCCTGTGGAACGCTATCAACACCTTGTAGAGTCAACATGGACCAGCATCGCTGTGGAACGCTATCAACACCTTGTAGAGTCAACATGGGCCAGCATCCCTGTGGAACGCTATCAACACCTTGTAGAGTCAACATGGGCCAGCATCCCTGTGGAACGCTGGACACCTTGTAGAGTCCACATGGGCCAGCATCCCTGTGGAACGCTGGACACCTTGTAGAGTCCACATGGGCCAGCATCCCTGTGGAACGCTGGACACCTTGTAGAGTCCACATGGGCCAGCATCCCTGTGGGACGCTGGACACCTTGTAGAGTCCATGCCCCGACAAATTGAGACTGTTCTGAGGGCAAAAAGCTTCCTCAGTATTAGGGAAGTGTTCCTAATGTTTTGTAACATGTCATGTACCAATACAGTCATGTACCAATACAGTCATGTACCAATACAGGTATGTACCAACACAGGCATGTACCAATACAGGAATGTACCAATACGGGCATGTACCAATACATGCATATACCAATGCCGGCATGTACCAATACAGGCATGTACCAATACAGGCATGTAGTGATACATGCATGTACCAATACAGTCATGTACCAATACAGGCATGTACTGATACATGAATGTACCAATACAGGCATGTACCAACAAATGCATGCACCAATACATGTATGTACCAATACATACATGTACCAATACATGTATGTACCAATACAGCCATGTACCAATACACGCATGGACCAATACAGGCATGTACCAATACAGGCATGTACCAATGAGGGTATGTACCAATACAGCCATGTACCAATACAGACATGTACCAATACATGTCATGTGTCAACACAGACATGTACCTGTATGGTCATGTACCACCACATATAATACAGACATGTACCAATACATGCATGTGCCAATACAAGCATGTACCCATATAGTTATGTACCAATACAGCCAATACAAACATGTGCCAATGCAGTCATGTGCCAATAAATATGTGTACCGATATAGTCATGTACCAATATTGGTAGTACAGGCATGTACTGATACAGTCATGTACCAATACAGTAATGTATCGATGCAGTCATGTACTTATACAGTCATGTACCAACGCAGACATGTACCAATATAGCCATGCACCAATACATGAAATACATTCCTGTGCTGATGCAGTCATGTACCAATACAGTTGTGTACCGAAACAGTCATGTACTTATACAGTCATGTACCAACGCAGACATGTACCTATATAGCAATGTACCAATACATGCAATATATTCATGTTCTGATGCAGTCATGTGCCAAAACAGTAAATATATGCATGTACCAACACAGTCAATACAGTCATGTACCAATACAGTCATGTACTAATACAGTTATGTACCAATACAGTCAATACAGTCATGTGTCAATACAGTCAATACAGCCATGTACCAATATAGTTATGTGTTAATACAGTTAATACACGCATGCACCAAAACATTAATGTACCAATGCAGTAGATGTAGACATGTACCAATATAGTATGTATATTTATGTACCGGTGCATTCATGCACATAACAATACAGTAAATACACCCATGTGCCGGTGTTGTTATGTGCCAGTGTAGTAAATACAGGCATGTAGTCATGTACCAATACAGTCATGTACCAGTGTGGTAATGCACCTGTGTAGCTATGTACCTTTCTAATAATGGACCAACACAGCAATGTACCAATACAGGTATGTACCAATGTAGTCATGTACCAATACAGGTATGTACCAATGTAGTAATGTACCAATACACCCATGTACCAATATAGACATGTACCAATACCGATATGTGCCGATGCAGTCATGTCCCTATGTAGTCATGTGCCAATGCATTCATGGGTGAATTCATTTATGTGCCAATATAGCCATGTACCAATTTAGTTATGTACCGATACAGTAATGCACCAATGTGGTAATGTACCAATACAGCCATGTACCAATGCAGTAATGTACTGTACCTAGATGTGACAGAAACAAAACCACAGTGTTGATGTGTTAAAATTGAAGTTAATCAGTGGAGGTAAATGGCAGGCAGGCGATTTAGCTTCAACACTCATCATCAGTACCCCTCCACGGCTTCTTCTCTCGCTCTCCCTCCATCCTTCTCTCTCTCCTTCTCCCTCTTTGTCATACACACTCATACACTCTCTCTCCCCCTTCCCCCTACACTCTCCCTCTCGGGCCATTAATTGCTTCATTAAGCAGTCTGCATGAGGAGGAGAATACTCCAGGGTATCGGGGTCTAAATGACACCGTCGTCTCAGACAAGACCCTGCGAGGAAGACGTGTCAACATCATCTGGGACAATGGCAGCAGCCATCGTGTGGGACTGATTCATTCTGCGACCGAGTGTGTTAGAGTGTCTTTAGGAGGCAGACAACATCTCTCCTTCTTCCTGAGTATTAGATTATAATAAACCTAGATAAAAACAGTATTAGATTATAATAAACCTTGATAAAAACAGTATTAGATTATAATAAACCTTGATAACAACAGTATTAGATTATCTCCATCTCTATTAGCCCCTCTACATGCCATATCAGGCTCCACTACATGCCGTATCAGGCCCCACAACATGTCGTATCAGGCTCCACTACAGACACATTTTTTTTTATTTTATTTCACCTTTATTTAACCAGGTAGGCTAGTTGAGAACAAGTTCTCATTTGCAACTGCGACCTGGCCAAGATAAAGCATAGCAGTGTGAGCATACAACAAAGAGTTACACATGGAGTAAACAATTAACAAGTCAATAACACAGTAGAAAACGAAGGGGGGGTCTATATACAATGTGTGCAAAAGGCATGAGGAGGTAGGCAAATAATTACAATTTTGCAGATTAACACTGGAGTGATAAAAGATCAGATGGTCATGTACAGGTAGAGATATTGGTGTGCAGAAGAGCAGAAAAGTAAATAAATAAAAACAGTACGGGGATGAGGTAGGTGAAAAGGGTGGGCTATTTACCAATAGACTATGTACAGCTGCAGCGATCGGTTAGCTGCTCAGATAGCTGATGTTTGAAGTTGGTGAGGGAGATAAAAGTCTCCAACTTCAGCGATTTTTGCAATTCGTTCCAGTCACAGGCAGCAGAGTACTGGAACGAAAGGCGGCCAAATGAGGTGTTGGCTTTAGGGATGATCAGTGAGATACACCTGCTGGAGCGCGTGCTACGGATGGGTGTTGCCATCGTGACCAGTGAGCTGAGATAAGGCGGAGCTTTACCTAGCATAGACTTGTAGATGACCTGGAGCCAGTGGGTCTGGCGACGAATATGTAGCGAGGGCCAGCCGACTAGAGCATACAAGTCGCAGTGGTGGGTAGTATAAGGTGCTTTAGTGACAAAACGGATGGCACTGTGATAGACTGCATCCAGTTTGCTGAGTAGAGTGTTGGAAGCCATTTTGTAGATGACATCGCCGAAGTCGAGGATCGGTAGGATAGTCAGTTTTACTAGGGTAAGCTTGGCGGCTTGAGTGAAGGAGGCTTTGTTGCGGAATAGAAAGCCGACTCTTGATTTGATTTTCGATTGGAGATGTTTGATATGAGTCTGGAAGGAGAGTTTGCAGTCTAGCCAGACACCTAGGTACTTATAGACGTCCACATATTCTAGGTCGGAACCATCCAGGGTGGTGATGCTAGTCGGGCATGCAGGTGCAGGCAGCGACCGGTTGAAAAGCATGCATTTGGTTTTACTAGCGTTTAAGAGCAGTTGGGGGCCACGGAAGGAGTGTTGTATGGCATTGAAGCTTGTTTGGAGGTTAGATAGCACAGTGTCCAAAGACGGGCCGAAAGTATAAAGATTGGTGTCGTCTGCGTAGAGGTGGATCAGGGAATCGCCCGCAGCAAGAGCAACATCATTGATATACACAGAGAAAAGAGTCGGCCCGAGAATTGAACCCTGTGGCACCCCCATAGAGACTGCCAGAGGACCGGACAGCATGCCCTCCGATTTGACACACTGAACTCTGTCTGCAAAGTAATTGGTGAACCAGGCAAGGCAGTCATCCGAAAAACCGAGGCTACTGAGTCTGCCGATAAGAATATGGTGATTGACAGAGTCGAAAGCCTTGGCAAGGTCGATGAAGACGGCTGCACAGTACTGTCTTTTATCGATGGCGGTTATGATGTCGTTTAGTACCTTGAGTGTGGCTGAGGTGCACCCATGACCGGCTCGGAAACCAGATTGCACAGCGGAGAAGGTACGGTGGGATTCGAGATGGTCAGTGACCTGTTTGTTGACTTGGCTTTCGAAGACCTTAGATAGGCAGGGCAGGATGGATATAGGTCTGTAACAGTTTGGGTCCAGGGTGTCTCCCCCTTTGAAGAGGGGGATGACTGCGGCAGCTTTCCAATCCTTGGGGATCTCAGACGAGATGAAAGAGAGGTTGAACAGGCTGGTAATAGGGGTTGCGACAATGGTGGCAGATAGTTTCAGAAATAGAGGGTCCAGATTGTCAAGCCCAGCTGATTTGTACGGGTCCAGGTTTTGCAGCTCTTTCAGAACATCTGCTATCTGGATTTGGGTAAAGGAGAACCTGGAGAGGCTTGGGCGAGGAGCTGCGGGGGGGGCGGAGCTGTTGGCCGAGGTTGAAGTAGCCAGGCGGAAGGCATGGCCAGCCGTTGAGAAATGCTTATTGAAGTTTTCGATAATCATGGATTTATCAGTGGTGACCGTGTTACCTAGCCTCAGTGCAGTGGGCAGCTGGGAGGAGGTGCTCTTGTTCTCCATGGACTTCACAGTGTCCCAGAACTTTTTGGAGTTGGAGCTACAGGATGCAAACTTCTGCCTGAAGAAGCTGGCCTTAGCTTTCCTGACTGACTGCGTGTATTGGTTCCGGGCTTCCCTGAACAGTTGCATATCACGGGGACTATTCGATGCTATTGCAGTCCGCCACAGGATGTTTTTGTGCTGGTCGAGGGCAGTCAGGTCTGGGGTGAACCAAGGGCTGTATCTGTTCTTAGTTCTGCATTTTTTGAACGGAGCATGCTTATCTAAAATGGTGAGGAAGTTA
Source organism: Oncorhynchus kisutch (assembly GCF_002021735.2). Lineage (NCBI taxonomy): Eukaryota > Metazoa > Chordata > Actinopteri > Salmoniformes > Salmonidae > Oncorhynchus > Oncorhynchus kisutch. Next base: position 88,308,375 of record NC_034187.2, read on the forward strand.
CTTTTAAAGAATGACCAGGCATCCTCAACTGACGGGATGAGGTCAATGTCCTTCCAGGATACCCGGGCCAGGTCGATTAGAAAGGCCTGCTCACAGAAGTGAGTATCAGGCTCCTCTACATGCCATATCAGGCTCCACTACATGCCGTATCAGGCTCCTCTACATGCCATATCAGGCTCCACTACATGCCGTATCAGGCTCCTCTACATGCCGTATCAGGCTCCTCTACATGCCGTATCAGGCTCCTCTACATGCCGTATCAGGCTCCACTACATGCCGTATCAGGCTCCTCTACATGCCGTATCAGGCTCCACTACATGCCGTATCAGGCTCCACTACATGCCGTATCAGGCTCCTCTACATGCCATATCAGGCCCCACTACATGCCATATCAGGCTCCTCTACATGCCGTATCAGGCCCCACTACATGCCATATCAGGCCCCACTACATGCCATATCAGGCCCCACTACATGCCGTATCAGGCTCCTCTACATGCCGTATCAGGCTCCTCTACATGCCGTATCAGGCCCCACTACATGCCGTATCAGGCTCCTCTACATGCCGTATCAGGCTCCTCTACATGCCATATCAGGCTCCACTACATGCCATATCAGGCCCCACTACATGCCGTATCAGGCTCCTCTACATGCCGTATCAGGCTCCACTACATGCCGTATTAGGCTCCACTACATGCCGTATCAGGCTCCTCTACATGCCATATCAGGCTCCACTACATGCCATATCAGGCCCCACTACATGCCGTATCAGGCTCCTCTACATGCCATATCAGGCTCCACTACATGCCGTATCAGGCTCCTCTACATGCCATATCAGGCCCCACTACATGCCGTATCAGGCTCCTCTACATGCCGTATCAGGCTCCTCTACATGCCATATCAGGCTCCACTACATGCCGTATCAGGCTCCTCTACATGCCGTATCAGGGTCCACTACAGACACATGTCGTATCAGGCTCCTCTACATGCCATATCAGGCTCCACTACATGCCGTATCAGGCTCCACTACATGCCGTATCAGGCTCCTCTACATGCCGTATCAGGCTCCACTACATGCCATATCAGGCTCCTCTACATGCCGTATCAGGCTCCACTACATGCCGTATCAGGCTCCACTACATGCCATATCAGGCTCCTCTACATGCCGTATCAGGCTCCACTACATGCCATATCAGGCTCCTCTACATGCCGTATCAGGCTCCACTACATGCCGTATCAGGCTCCTCTACAGACACATGCCGTATCAGGCTCCTCTACATGCCGTATCAGGCTCCACTACATGCCGTATCAGGCTCCACTACATGCCATATCAGGCTCCTCTACATGCCGTATCAGGCTCCACTACATGCCATATCAGGCTCCTCTACATGCCGTATCAGGCTCCACTACATGCCATATCAGGCTCCTCTACATGCCGTATCAGGCTCCACTACATGCCGTATCAGGCTCCACTACATGCCGTATCAGGCTCCACTACATGTTGTATCAGGCTCCACTACATGCCGTATCAGGGTCCTCTACAGACACATGCCGTATCAGGCTCCTCTACATGCCGTATCAGGCTCCTCTACATGCCATATCAGGCTCCTCTACATGCCATATCAGTCTCCTCTACATGCCATATCAGGCTCCACTACATGCCGTATCAGGCTCCTCTAAATGCCGTATCAGGATCCTCTACATGCCGTATCAGGCTCCACTACATGCCGTATCAGGCTCCTCTACATGCCATATCAGGCTCCACTACATGCCGTATCAGGCTCCTCTACAGACACATGCCGTATCACGCTCCTCTACATGTCGTATCAGGCTCCTCTAAATGCCGTATCAGGCTCCTCTACAGACACATGCCGTATCAGGATCCTCTACATGCCGTATCAGGCTCCTCTACATGCCATATCAGGCTCCACTACATGCCATATCAGGCTCCACTACATGCCTTAACAGGCCCTCCAGTATAGTGCAGCCAGGCAAGTTAGCTGCTATGCTCTCTGACCCTCATTAGCTGTCATGAGACCAGGACTGAGCAGTGTTCTGACACGCACACACGCACACGCACAGGCACACACACACACACACACAGAGAGAGAGCTGTCATGAGACCATGACTGTTACACTGACATATTAATTTAACTTCTAAAGAGACCTGTGAGCTAATTACCCTTCAGCTTCATGACCTGTGGTAGCCTAGTGGTTAGAGGGGTGGCAGGTAGCCTAGTGGTTAGAGGGGTGGCAGGTAGCCTAGTGGTTAGAGGGGTGGCAGGTAGCCTAGTGGTTAGAGGGGTGGCAGGTAGCCTAGTGGTTAGAGGGGTGGCAGGTAGCCTAGTGGTTAGAGGGGTGGCAGGTAGCCTAGTGGTTAGAGCGTTGGCAGGTAGCCTAGTGGTTAGAGTGGAGGGGCGGCAGGTAGCCTAGTGGTTAGAGCGTTGGGCCATGACCTGTGGTAGCCTAGTGGTTAGAGCGTTGGCAGGTAGCCTAGTGGTTAGAGGGGCGGCAGGTAGCCTAGTGGTTAGAGCGTTGGGCCAGGAACTGAAAGGTTGCTGGATCGAATCCCTGTTCTGTTGCTGAACAAGGCACTGTTCCTAGGCTGTCATCGTAAATCATTTGTTGTTAATAACTGACTTGAGTAGTTAAATAAAGGTTTAATATATATATATTTTAAAAGCCCAAGATAACACTAATTTATGGCAGCTAATCATTGCCAGCTGCTGCATTTATTTCCACCATGACTCATTTTCTCCTTCTTCCAACTCTTATTTTCTTTTCACACTTTAGTTTCATATGCTAGCCTACATTTCTGAGGTACTTCAAACTGGTCCCAGATCTGTTCTCCTCCTATAGCCTGGTCCCAGATCTGTTGTCTCCTTCTATAGCCTGGTCCCAGATCTGTTGTCTCCTCCTATAGCCTGGTCCCAGATCTGTTGTCTCCTCCTATAGCCTGGTCCCAGATCTGTTGTCTCCTTCTATAGCCTGGTCCCAGATCTGTTGTCTCCTTCTATAGCCTGGTCCCAGATCTGTTGTCTCCTCCTATAGCCTGGTCCCAGATCTGTTGTCTCCTCCTATAGCCTGGTCCCAGATCTGTTGTCTCCTTCTATAGCCTGGTCCCAAATATGTTGTCTCCTTCTATAGCCTGGTCCCAGATCTGTTGTCTCCTTCTATAGCCTGGTCCCAGATCTGTTGTCTCCTTCTATAGCCTGGTCCCAAATCTGTTGTCTCCTTCTATAGCCTGGTCCCAGATCTGTTGTCTCCTTCTATAGCCTGGTCCCAGATCTGTTGTCTCCTTCTATAGCCTGGTCCCAGATCTGTTGTCTCCTTCTATAGCCTGGTCCCAGATCTGTTGTCTCCTCCTATAGCCTGGTCCCAGATCTGTTGTCTCCTTCTATAGCCTGGTCCCAGATCTGTTGTCTCCTTCTATAGCCTGGTCCCAGATCTGTTGTCTCCTCCTATAGCCTGGTCCCAGATCTGTTGTCTCCTTCTATAGCCTGGTCCCAAATCTGTTGTCTCCTTCTATAGCCTGGTCCCAGATCTGTTGTCTCCTTCTATAGCCTGGTCCCAGATCTGTTGTCTCCTCCTATAGCCTGGTCCCAGATCTGTTGTCTCCTTCTATAGCCTGGTCCCAGATCTGTTGTCTCCTCCTATAGCCTGGTCCCAGATCTTGATGTACTCTTGCCAACTCCATTGCTTTCCTAGTTTGCATGATAGCTCAAACAGACTGGCACTCAGGCTATTTCGAACTATCCCCTTTTCCCTGGCTAGACTAAAACATAATGAGCTATGAGTACTGTACTATACTGTAGCATTGCATACCCTGGTTAGACTATAACATAATATACTGTACTATACTGTACTATACTGTATTATACTGTATTATACTGTATTATACTGTACTATACTGTACTATACTGTACTATACTGTATTATACTGTACTATACTGTATTATACTGTACAATACTGTACTATACTGTATTGTACTGTACTATACTGTAGCATAGCATACCCTGGCTGGACTAAAACATAATGAACTTTGACTACTGTACTATACTGTACTATGCTGTACTATACTGTATTATACTGTACTATACTGTATTATACTGTACTATACTGTACTATGCTGTACTATGCTGTACTATACTGTACTATGCTGTACTATACTGTACTATGCTGTATTATACCATATTATACTGTACTATGCTGTACTATACTGTACTATGCTGTACTACACTGTACTATACTGTATTATACTGTACTATACTGTACTATGCTGTACTACACTGTACTATACTGTATTATACTGTACTATACTGTACTATGCTGTACTATGCTGTACTATACTGTACTATGCTGTACTATACTGTACTATACTGTACTATGCTGTATTATACCATATTATACTGTACTATGCTGTACTATACTGTATTATACTGTACTATACTGTACTATGCTGTACTACACTGTACTATAGGAATACCTATGTGAGAATGCTGTTCATCGACTACAGCTCGGCATTCAACACCATAGTACCCTCCAAGCTCGTCATCAAGCTCGAGACCCTGGGTCTCGACCCCGCCCTGTGCAACTGGGTGTACTATGCTGTACTATACTGTACTATGCTGTACTATACTGTATTATACTGTACTATGCTGTACTATGCTGTACTATACTGTACTATGCTGTACTATACTGTATTATACTGTACTGTACTGTACTATGCTGTACTATGCTGTACTATACTGTACTATGCTGTACTATGCTGTACTATACTGTACTGTGCTGTACTATACTGTACTATGCTGTACTATACTGTACTGTGCAGTACTATACTGTACTGTGCAGTACTATACTGTACTGTGCAGTACACAACCTTTGTGTTGTATTTCTGTTTCTACATGTCGAGCCGCCTGCCTCAAACTCCAGCATTCAAATCAAATGTTATTTGTCATATGCCAGAATTCAACAGATGTGTTTCACTTTACAGTGAAATGCTTACGAGCCCTTAAAAACCTTTCCTTACAATGAGTTAAAAACCTTTACAAACAATGAGTTTAAAAACTTTCCCAACAGTTAAAAAGTACGAACATTTGCAAGTAAAAAGATAATATAATAACACAATTAAAATAACAATAGCGAGGCTACAGCGCCTTCAGAAAGTACTTCTTCCCACATTTTGGTATTTTACATCCTGCATTGTAAACTTATGATATTGAGATAGTGCGTCACTGGTCTACACACAATACCCCATAATGTCAACGTGGAATTCGTTTTTTTTTTGAAAATCTTAAATGTCTTGAGTCAATAAGTATTCAACCCCTTTGTTATGGCAAGCCTAAATAAGTTCAGAAGTATAAATGTGCTTAACAAGTCACATAGGAAATTGCAATGACTCACTCTGTGTGCAATAATAGTGTTTTTAACATGATTTCTGAATGACTTCCTCATCTCTGTACCCCACACGTACAATTATCTATAAGGTCCCTTAGTCAGGCAGTGAATTTCAAACACAGATTCAACCACAAAGACCAGGGAGGTTTTCCAATGCCTCGCAAAGAAGAGCACCCATAGAGCCACACAGTGGAGGTGTCATAATACCCATAAAACCTAGCGGTCAAATAAGGAAATGGCTCCAATCGTTTTTACAGCATACATTTTTCCCATAGGGGATTTTTTTAGAAACACTTAAAATAAGGTCTGTGTTTTGTGTAGGCTCGCTCTGGCATGACATTTTGATAACCATGTAATTCTCTCTCGGAAAAGGGGACTTTTATCAAATATATTCCTCTCTATTTATTTTCAGATTCAAAAAAATGCTAATTGGCATCAAATTAGACATCTTGCAAAACTACAAATCCCTGCACGTCATCTCTAGTCATTACTGCATTTAGCTAACATTACATCCGGAGATTCTTCCCTTTGCCTCGATTCGGCAGTCTCGTCCAGATCATCAAGGCATTTGTACTTCTTTATGGTAGCCTCATTATCAGCTAATTATTATTTCATATTTGGGGGCTAAATACAGGCGAATATATTGAAAAATGTCACCTTGTCCTGGAGAGATTTACAAAATCCTCTATAGGAAAAATTAATGGTGGAAAAACGATTGGAACCATTTCCCTGTTTCACCGCTAGGTTTTATGGTTATTATGACTCATACTGTGGTACTCTATTGGTAGATGGGTAAAAAACATTGAATATCTGTTTGAGCATGTTGAAGTTATTAATTACAATTTGGATTGGGTATCAATACACCCCGTAACTACAAAGATACAGGCGTCCTTCCTGTCTCAGTTGCTGGAGAGGAAGGAAACTGCTCAGATCTAGACTTGGCGCTCCGTTACTGCTCACCGTGCGGTAGCAGAGAGAACCGACTGCGACTTGGGTGACTGGAGTCTTTGACAAATTTTAGGGCCTTCCTCTGACACCGCCTGTAATGGAAGTCCTGGATGGCAGGAGCTTTCCTTTTACACCGCCTGGTATAGTGGTTCAGGATGGCAGCAGCCTTCCTCTGACACCACCTGGTATAGAGGTCATGGATGGCAGGTGCCTTCCTCTGACACCGCCTGGTATAGAGGTTCAGGATGGCAGGAGCCTTCCTCTGACACCGCCTGGTATAGAGGTTCAGGATGGCAGGAGCCTTCCTCTGACACCGCCTGGTATAGAGGTCCTTGGTGGCCCAATGAGGTCAGTGAGGTCTTGATTTGTGTGTGTTGTGTGTGTGTGTGAGCTCTCACAGTGTTCCTTCCCTTCCTGCCAACTGAACGGTTGCCAAGTGGAGTAGGACTTAACTCTGAAACTTCTGCTCGGTTTCGACGCTAAACAGCTTTCTAACATATGCTCTGGGTCTAAATAAACAAAATAAACATGGCCTCCCTCTCCGTGTGGTGTTTGAGATTGAGGATATGTCCCAAATGGCAGCCTATTCCCTACTAATTTGGACTAGAACCCCTAAGGAATAAGGTGCCATTTGGGACGTATGCTGACACTGGATTGACAAGTCTGATTCACCGGGTGCCACCGCTGGGGAAAATATATAATAATCAACAGATAGATTATATCCTACTGTGGTACGACTGCTGGGGTAAGTGGTGGGGGATGGAGAGATAGGGAGAGAAAGATCCTTCACATCACACTGAAACTCACATCAGAACTAAACATAGAAGAACACACGCAAACAGTCTGATTTGAGGATTAAAGCTCTGTGAGTTTTGTCAGTTCTTTTAATTCTGAAGTTTTACACAAACTGTCTGCCAGGAGAGTATTGCTACTACATAGCTCATTAGTAGAGGTTCTAGTTGTGTTACTACATTCTTTACTTTACATCAGACTACTAACCGCTAGCCTTACTTTACGTTAGACTACTAACAGCTAGCCTTACTTTACGTTAGACTACTAACCGCTAGCCTTACTTTACGTTAGACTACTAACAGCTAGCCTTACTTTACGTTAGACTACTAACAGCTAGCCTTACTTTACGTTAGACTACTAACCGCTAGCCTTACTTTACATTAGACTACTAACAGCTAGCCTTACTTTACATCAGACTACTAACCGCTAGCCTTACTTTACGTTAGACTACTAACAGCTAGCCTTACTTTACATCAGACTACTAACCGCTAGCCTTACTTTACATCAGACTACTAACCGCTAGCCTTACTTTACTTCAGACTACTAACTGCTAGCATTACTTTACATCAGACTACTAACCGCTAGCCTTACTTTACATCAGACTACTAACCGCTAGCCTTACTTTACGTTAGACTACTAACCACTAGCCTTACTTTCCGTTAGACTACTAACAGCTAGCCTTACTTTACATCAGACTACTAACCACTAGCCTTACATCAGACTACTAACCACTAGCCTTAATTTACATCAGACTACTAACCACTAGCCTTACTTTACATCAGACTACTAACCACTAGCCTTACTTTACATCAGACTACTAACCACTAGCCTTACTTTACGTCAGACTACTAACCACTAGCCTTACTTTATGTCAGACTACTAACCACTAGCCTTAGTTTACATCAGACTACTAACCGCTAGCCTTACTTTACATCAGACTACTAACCACTAGCCTTACTTTAAATCAGACTACTAACCACTGGCCTTACTTTACGTCAGACTACTAACCACTAGCCTTACTTTACATCAGACTATTAACCGCTAGCCTTACTTTACGTTAGACTACTAACAGCTAGCCTTACTTTACGTTAGACCACTAACCGCTAGCCTTACTATACGTTAGACTACTAACAGCTAGCCTTACTTTACATCAGACTACTAACCGCTAGCCTTACTTTACGTTAGACTACTAACAGCTAGCCTTACTTTACGTTAGACTACTAACCGCTAGCCTTACTATACGTTAGACTACTAACAGCTAGCCTTACTTTACATCAGACTACTAACCGCTAGCCTTACTTTACATCAGACTACTAACCACTCGCCTTACTTTACATCAGACTACTAACCGCTAGCCTTACTTTACATCAGACTACTAACCGCTAGCCTTACGTCAGACTACTAACCGCTAACCTTACTTTGTCAGACTACTATCCACTAGCCTTACTTTACATCAGACTACTAACCACTAGCCTTACTTTACATCAGACTACTAACCGCTAGCCTTACTTTACATCTGACTACTAACCGCTAGCCTTACTTTACATCAGACTACTAACCGCTAGCCTAGCTAGCCTTACTTTACATCAGACTACTAACCACTAGCCTTACTTTACATCAGACTACTAACCTCTAGCCTTACTTTACATCAGACTACTAACCACTAGCCTTACTTTACGTTAGACTACTAACAGCTAGACTTACTTTACATAAGGCTACTAACAGCTAGACTTACTTTACATAAGACTACTAACCACTAGCCTTACTTTACGTCAGACTACTAACCACTAGCCTTACTTTACATCAGTCTACTAACCACTAGCCTTACTTTACATCAGACTACTAACCGCTAGCCTTACTTTACATCAGACTACTAACCACTAGCCTTACTTTACATCAGACTACTAACCACTCACTTTACTTTACATCAGACTACTAACCACTAGCCTTACTTTACATCAGACTAATAACCGCTAGCCTTACTTTACATCAGACTACTAACCGCTAGTCTAGCTAGCTACCATCTTCATTAACTTCGTTCTGATTTCCTTTCTTGAAGACCAATAATAAGACACTCCTTCGTCCCGCCTCCTATAATTATCCATTTTAGAACCATGAAGAAGAGTTTTTACCAGATTACAGATTGATATGGGTGACCTTTGTGCCCGATGTAGGTATTTGCTTTTGAAAAAAAATACTTTTTACATTAAAACAACACATTTACAAGGTAATACAATGCTTTGTTGATAAAATATTTTTTATGGATTTTAGGTCAATTCTGAAATTCAGCATGTTGATATAAAAATACAGTACTCAAACAATGGACCTAAAAACTGTCTGGGGTACTGAAACACTGAAGTGTTTTTGAGTGAACTTCACCATTAAGCGCAAAATTTGGTTTGATAAATTTTCTCGTCCTCTTTATCCCAATCAGATATTTCTAAACTGTTTTTATGCAATGTCCCTCTAGCAAAGATTATCGGAATAATTAATTAATTAATTAAGTGTTTTAATCAGAATAATGAATTAATAAAGTGTTTTAAATCAGAATAAATAATTAATAAAGGGTTTTAATCAGAGTGATACAGCTCCTTAATCAGGGTTGATATTTAAATATGACTGATTAGTTAATTGATTAAATCAGGTCTATTGTCCCTTCGTTAACCAGTGAGACGGCAGGAGTTCTCTACTATGATAACTCATGGTGGCAGAATACTCCTTTGTCAAACAGTCTCTCTCTTTGTGACATTCGTTTTACTACTGTGTTGTTGCCTTGGTAGGCTAATAGATCATACAGAGAACACTTGGTTCATATACAGGGGTGATATACTCCAACACTCTACTCAACAAACTGGATGCAGTCTATCACAGCGCCATCCGTTTTGTCACCAAAGCCCCATATACTACCCACCACTGCGACCTGTACGCTCTCGTTGGCTGGCCCTCGCTTCACTCTCGTCGTCAAACCCACTGGCTACAGCTCATCTACAAGTCTCTGCTAGGTAAAGCCCCGCCTTATATACAGCTCACTGGTCACCATAACAGCACCCACCCGTAGCACGTACTTCAGCAGGTACATATCTCACTGGTCACTCTCAAAGCCAATTCCTCCTTTCCTCCTCTCTTTCCGGTTCTCTGCTGCCAATACTGACTGGAACGAACTGAAGCTGGAGACTTATATCTCCCTCACTAGCTTTAAGCACCAGCTGTCAGAGCAGCTCACAGATCACTTCACCTGTACATAGCCCATCCGTAAATAGCCCATCCAACTTCTGCACATCTATCACTCCAGTGTTTAATTGCTAGATTGTAATTACTTCTCCACCATGGCCTATTTATTGCCTTACCTCCCTTATCTTACCTCATTTGTACATGCTGTATATAGACACTGTGTATATAGGCTTTTTCTACTGTGTGTTTGTTTATTCCATGTGTATCTCCATGTTGTTTGTGTCGAACTGCTTTGCTTTATCTTGGCCAGGTAGGCCAGGTCGAACTTGTTCTCAACTGGACTGCCTGGTTAAATAAAGGTGAAATAAAAAAATATAAAATAAATATACGATGCTCTAGAATTGTGATCATGTTTCCTCCTGTGTATCCAATTCAGGGCCAGACAGACACAGACATACAGTAGTTACTCTAATAAGACACGGTTGAGGGGAACCGTACAGACCAACACTGGGTCTAGAAACAGCTTCTCCACTAGTTCACCTGACTCTGGAGAAAAATAAATACATAGATAGATAAAGGGTATTCCTTTAAGGGAATGGTCTCTTGGAAACAATCCTTGCACATCACAGAAAACATTCCTATGAAAATGTTAGTTGTTGACCGTGACTCTTATTGAAACGTTCTCTAAAGTCGCGGGAACGTTTTGTTGTTAGCTGGGATGCCTTGGTTCTTTCAATCAATCTCCAAGCATATAATTACTAATTAGATTGGGATTGAAGTCGACTTGCTCAGAGAGAGAGGAAGAGCGTGGCTAATTCAAATTACCATATGAAATGTGATTAACTTTACTGTGGTAAAAAAAAACATTTATATGAATGTTTCAAATGATTCCCTCGTGAGCTCCCAGGTCTGGTAGAATTCCTGACAGGGAATAGTAGTAGGGGAACAGACAGTATTAGCTTCTCCTAACTAGCTAACTATACTTTTCTCCTCTTTAATTTGAACACTTTATTTAGCCTCAAAATCATATGGAGATTGACCTCTCTTTCCCAAGTGAGCCCTGGTCAAGAAAGCAGCAACATTAAACATCATTGTCAGATAAAAACAGAGTTAATAAGAGATTTTTTAAAACATGGCCAATATGTGGTCCTCTGGGATTACAAATCATCAATCAGAATTGAATTATCTAGTTTTACTTCTGCAAAATGTTCCAAGATGATGGGGCAGCAAACTGACAGAAAATAAGATAAATCACCCGCGTCCCATATTGGTCTTTCTAGAAGCTACTGTACCCGTGAGGATTTCCTACGCTGGACAACTTGTTACAGCTGTTGATAAATCATTGATAACAGTCTGCACAAAAATATTAATGTCATTACAATAAGATATAAGGGGGGGGGGGGCATAGTTATATTCAATAAAAATAACGGGTTGTTTTAAAACCTGTGTTGGTGACGGAAAATCATGTGACATAAAACAACACTTTTCTGTATGTATGGCAGTGTCCATTATATGGCAGTGTCCATTATATGGCAGTGTCCATTATATGGCAGTGTCCGTTATATGGCAGTGTCCGCTATATGGCATTGTCCGTTATATGGCAGTGTCCATTATATGGCAGTGTCCATTATATGGCAGTGTCCGTATTATGGCAGTGTCCGTTATATGGCAGTGTCCATTATATGGCAGTGTCCATTATATGGCAGTGTCCGTATTATGGCAGTGTCCGTTATATGGCAGTGTCCGTTATATGGCAGTGTCCGTTATATGGCAGTGTCCATTATATGGCAGTGTCCATTGTATGGCAGTGCCCGTTATATGGCAGTGTCCATTATATGGCAGTGTCCATTATATGGCAGTGTCCATTATATGGCAGTGTCCGTTATATGGCAGTGTCCATTATATGGCAGTGTCCATTATATGGCAGTGTCCGTTATATGGCAGTGTCCGTTATATGGCTGTGTCCGTTATATGGCAGTGTCCGTTATATGGCAGTGTCCGTTATATGGCAGTGTCCGTTATATGGCAGTGTCCGTTATATGACAGTGTCCGTTATATGGCAGTGTCCGTTGTATGGCAGTGTCCATTATATGGCAGTGTCCATTATATGGCAGTGTCCATTATATGGCAGTGTCCGTTATATGGCAGTGTCCGTTATATGGCAGTGTCCATTATATGGCAGTGTCCGTTATATGACAGTGTCCGTTATATGGCAGTGTCCGTTGTCATTATATCACCATTACACTCTGTATTATATGAAAAACACTCTGTGTGTAAGGTAGACTATGTACTGTAGTTATACCAGGCTATATACTGTAGTTATACCAGGCTATATACTGTATTTATACCAGGCTATATACTGTAGTTATACCAGGCTATATACTGTAGTTATACCAGGCTATATACTGTAGTTATACCAGGCTATATACTGTAGTTATACCAGGCTATATACTGTAGTTATACTGAGTTATACCAGGCTATATACTGTAGTTATCTAGTTATACCAGGCTATATACTGTAGTTATACTGAGTTATACCAGGCTATATACTGTAGTTATCTAGTTATACCAGGCTATATACTGTAGTTATACTGAGTTATACCAGGCTATATACTGTAGTTATACTGAGTTATACCAGGCTATATACTGTAGTTATACTGAGTTATACCAGGCTATATACTGTAGTTATACTGAGTTATACCAGGCTATATACTGTAGTTATACTGAGTTATACCAGGCTATATACTGTAGTTATACTAGGCTATATACTGTAGTTATACCAGGCTATATACTGTAGTTATACCAGGCTATATACTGTAGTTATACCAGGCTATATACTGTAGTTATACCAGGCTATATACTGTAGTTATACCAGGCTATATACTGTAGTTATACCAGGCTATATACTGTATTTATGGCAGTGTCCGTTGTCATTATATCACCATTACACTCTGTATTATATGGAAAACACGAAGCAGTTAATTAGACATTGGACTGGAACCCTGAAAGAGTTCTGGATCTAGCTGTCAAACTGTTTTTTTGTATAGTGGTTATCTCTGTGTGTTAGGTAGAATATATACTGTAGTTATCAGTTATACTGAGTTATACCAGGCTATATACTGTAGTTATCTAGTTATACCAGGCTATATACTGTAGTTATACTGAGTTATACCAGGCTATATACTGTAGTTATCTAGCTATACCAGGCTATATACTGTAGTTATACTGAGTTATACCAGGCTATATACTGTAGTTATACTGAGTTATACCAGGCTATATACTGTAGTTATACTGAGTTATACCAGGCTATATACTGTAGTTATACTGAGTTATACCAGGCTATATACTGTAGTTATCTAGTTATACTGAGTTATACCAGGCTATATACTGTAGTTATCAGTTATACTGAGTTATACCAGGCTATATACTGTAGTTATCTAGTTATACCAGGCTATATACTGTAGTTATCAGTTATACTGAGTTATACCAGGCTATATACTGTAGTTATCTAGTTATACCAGGCTATATACTGTAGTTATACTGAGTTATACCAGGCTATATACTGTAGTTATACTGAGTTATACCAGGCTATATACTGTAGTTATACTGAGTTATACCAGGCTATATACTGTAGTTATACTGAGTTATACCAGGCTATATACTGTAGTTATCTAGTTATACTGAGTTATACCAGGCTATATACTGTAGTTATCAGTTATACTGAGTTATACCAGGCTATATACTGTAGTTATCTAGTTATACCAGGCTATATACTGTAGTTATCAGTTATACTGAGTTATACCAGGCTATATACTGTAGTTATCTAGTTATACCAGGCTATATACTGTAGTTATACTGAGTTATACCAGGCTATATACTGTAGTTATACTGAGTTATACCAGGCTATATACTGTAGTTATCTAGCTATACCAGGCTATATACTGTAGTTATACTGAGTTATACCAGGCTATATACTGTAGTTATACTGAGTTATACCAGGCTATATACTGTAGTTATCTAGTTATACCAGGCTAAATACTGCAGTTACACTGAGTTATACCAGGCTATATACTGTAGTTATCTAGTTATACTGAGTTATACCAGGCTATATACTGTAGTTATACTGAGTTATACCAGGCTATATACTGTAGTTATCTAGTTATACCAGGTTATATACTGTAGTTATCTAGTTATACTGAGTTATACCAGGCTAAATACTGTAGTTATACTGAGTTATACCAGGCTATATACTGTAGTTATACTGAGTTATACCAGGCTATATACTGTAGTTATACTGAGTTATACCAGGCTATATACTGTAGTTATACTGAGTTATACCAGGCTATATACTGTAGTTATACTGAGTTATCCCAGGCTATATACTGTAGTTATACTGAGTTATACCAGGCTATATACTGTAGTTATACTGAGTTATACCAGGCTATATACTGTAGTTATACTGAGTTATCCCAGGCTATATACTGTAGTTATACTGAGTTATACCAGGCTATATACTGTAGTTATCTAGTTATACTGAGTTATACCAGGCTATATACTGTAGTTATACTGAGTTATACCAGGCTATATACTGTAGTTATACTGAGTTATCCCAGGCTATCCAGCTATACAGTTATGCTGAGTGGTGTTTCTCCTATTGTGTTGTATTACAACGTGTAATTTAAATGGATTTTATTTGGATTTCATGTAATACACAAAATAGTCCAATTTGGTGAAGTGAAAAAATTATTTAAAAATATATATATATTAAAAACTGAAAAGTGGTGCGTTCATATGTACTCTCCCCTTTACTATGAAGCCCCTAAATAAGATCTGGTGCAACCAATTACCTTCAGAAGTCACATTACTAGTTAAATAAAGTCCACCTGTGTGCAATCTAAGTGTCACATGATCTGTCACATGATCTCAGTATATATGGACCTGTTCTGTTAGGCCCCAGAGTCTGTAACACCACTAAGCAAGTGGCACCATGAAGAACAAGGAGCTCTCCAAACAGGTCAGGGACAAAGTTGTGGAGAAGTACAGATCAGGGTTGGGTTATAAAAAAGATCAGAACTTTGTACATCCCACAGAGCACCAATTAATCCATTATTAATAAAAATGGAAAGAACATGGCACCACAACAAACCTGCCAAGAGAAGGCCGCCCACCAAAACTCACAGACCAGGTAAGGAGGGCATTAATCAGAGAGGCAGCAAAGAGACCAAAGATAACCCTGAAGGAGCTGTAAAGCTCCACAGCGGAGATCTGACTATCTGTCCATAGGACCACTTTAAGCCATACGCTCCACAGCGGAGATCTGACTATCTGTCCATAGCACCACTTTAAGCCGTACGCTCCACAGAGGAGAACTGACTATCTGTCCACAGGACCACTTTAAGCCGTACGCTCCACAGAGGAGAACTGACTATCTGTCCACAGGACCACTTTAAGCCGTACGCTACACAGAGGAGAACCGACTATCTGTCCACAGGACCACTTTAAGCCGTACGCTCCACAGAGGAGATCTGACTATCTGTCCATAGGACCACTTTAAGCCGTACGCTCCACAGAGGAGATCTGACTATCTGTCCACAGGACCACTTTAAGCCGTACGCTCCACAGAGGAGAACTGACTATCTGTCCACAGGACCACTTTAAGCCGTACGCTACACAGAGGAGAACTGACTATCTGTCCACAGGACCACTTTAAGCCGTACGCTCCACAGAGGAGAACTGACTATCTGTCCACAGGACCACTTTAAGCCGTTGTGGTGGAATTCTTCTGCTTTACCAAATAAGGAGAGTTACAAACTACACACCAGTCAGAGTTATACATAAACTACATGTTTTTTATTAAGAGCTTTGCAATAGCCCTTTTTGACTTTCAATGATGATATCTCTAATGAACCACTGAAAAGTACCAACAGAAAAGTAAATAGATCTTTTGTAGCCTAGATACACCCCTCTCAACTCACATGATGAACCACAGATCTTAGGAACAGTTCACAAAGAAATACATTTTCTTGAGAAAGGAATATCCCTTAGCCAGATAACATTCGCTATAAATTATCGTTCCGTTTGGTCCCTCAGACGGTGGTTACTGACTGGTCCCGGGTTTATATGAAAAGCCATTATCTCATTTAGAAGGCTAAAATCCCATTCCTAACTTTTCAAAAATTGTTTCATATTTAATCATATACTTTGTACAATATTAAGATGTAAATCTGATATGTACAGTGTAAAGGCTCTTAAAGTTACACTTTTTCTGTTGTAACGTCTTTCTGATCATTTTAACGACATAAAAAACATTATTTATGTTAGAAATATTGTTTCAATGTCCAATCTTTTGACGTTAGATTTTTTAGGCGGGCCACACTCTCTCTAGACAAAGCATTCCTAAGGTGGATACTGAAAGGCTGAGAGGGAAAGTTCCCTCCTCCACTGTGACAGAAGAGAGAGATCCAGACTCATCCACCGTGACAGAAGAGGTGGATCCAGACTCATCCACCGTGATAGAAGACGAGAATCCAGACTCATCCACCGTGACAGAAGAGGAGAATCCAGACTCATCCACCATGACAGAAGAGGAGAATCCAGACTCATCCACCCTGACAGAAGAGGGGGATTCAGAGATGGTTCTCCTTACTTAAAATGGGGTGTTGAGGGACCACTTATCACATTGTCCAAGGTGTGTTTGTGTTATGATAAACAATGCATTTTCTGTCTAGATAAAGATGGTGACACAGCATTGAAAAAGACCTAACCCATTGACCAAATGTCTCTTTGTTTTCCAGGCCAACAGGTTTACATCACTTCTTAGGCCATCCGGGTTAATGGACATTCTGTGCCAATGTGATCCAGTTCTGGAGACAACAGCACATTGAGCCTGTGGACAATCAGGTCAGTAACTCATCAAACATGATACAATATTGTGTAAAACATAGAATTTGTAGATGTGTCAAAATGTTGTCCCCTTTCTCCATGTTTTAGGCACGAGGCGGAACATCAGACTCACCCAATGAGAGGCAGTGCATGATCAACACTAACCTCAGCAAGGACATCTGCTGGAAGTGAGCGCTCTCTCTCTCTCTCTCTCTCGGAACATCAGGCTCACCCAACGAGAGAGACAGGGATGGAGAGAGAGAGAGGGATGGAGAGAGAGAGAGGGATGGAGAGAGAGAGAGGGATGGAGAGAGAGAGAGGGATGGAGAGAGAGAGAGAGAGGGATGGAGAGGGATAGAGAGAGAGGGAGAGAGAGAGGAGGGAGAGAGAGAGAGAGAGGGAGAGAGAGAGAGGGATGGAGAGAGAGAGGGATGGAGAGACAGGGATGAGAGAGAGGGATGGAAAGAGAGGGATGGAGAGAGAGAGGGATAAAGACGATAAAAAACTGTTTTTCTGTGGTCCATGGAGGAAGTAAATGGTCTGGGTGTGGATGCAGTGAGGCGTCCAACTCCACAGGCAGTTCAGTGGTCAGGGGGATGTAGTCAGAGCCACCCGCTGGAGAGAGACACACACACACACACACACACAAGAGGGGTAAACTGTTGACAGCAATTTCACCACGGGCAGAAAATCGACCTGTGGATGCTTGTGGTACACTGTCTGATTGACTGTCTGATTGCTCTGGGAGGAATGAGGGCTGTTTGGCTGTTTTCAGTATACAAACAACACCTACTGTAGCTACGTGACTAGGCTGCTCATGGAGCTTATCTTTGACAACTGAATATAGAAAGAGAAAAGAGAGACAGTTGTCGCCTGAAAGTTGTTATTTAGCATAATTATAAACAAGTCCATTCATTCACACATCTAAACCAGCTGTATCAATACCAGCTGTATCTATACCAGCTGTTTCTAAACCAGCTGTATCAATACCAGCTGTATCTATACCAGCTGTAGTTATACCAGCTGTAGTTATACCAGCTGTCTCTATACCAGCTGTATCTATACCGGCTGTAGTTATACCAGCTGTAGTTATACCAGCTGTCTCTATACCAGCTGTAGTTATACCAGCTGTAGTTATACCAGCTGTAGTTATACCAGCTGTCTCTATACCAGCTGTAGTTATACCAGCTGTAGTTATACCAGCTGTATCTATACCAGCTGTATCTCTCCCAGCTGTAGTTATACCAGCTGTCTCTATACCAGCTGTATCTCTCCCAGCTGTAGTTATACCAGCTGTAGTTATACCAACTGTATTTATACCAGCTGTCTCTATACCAGCTGTATCTATACCAGCTGTATCTATACCAGCTGTAGTTATACCAGCTGTAGTTATACCAGCTGTCTCTATACCGGCTGTATCTATACCAGCTGTCTCTATACCAGCTGTATCTATACCAGCTGTAGTTATACCAGCTGTAGTTATACCAGCTGTAGTTATACCAGCTGTAGTTATACCAGCTGTAGTTATACCAGCTGTATCTATACCAGCTGTCTCTATACCAGCTGTCTCTATACCAGCTGTCTCTATACCAGCTGTAGTTATACCAGCTGTATCTATACCAGCTGTAGTTATACCAGCTGTAGTTATACCAGCTGTAGTTATACCAGCTGTCTCTATACCAGCTGTAGTTATACCAGCTGTAGTTATACCAGCTGTAGTTATACCAGCTGTCTCTATACCAGCTGCAGTTATACCAGCTGTAGTTATACCAGCTGTCTCTATACCGGCTGTAGTTATACCAGCTGTATCTATACCAGCTGTATCTATACCAGCTGTAGTTATACCAGCTGTAGTTATACCAGCTGTATCTATACCAGCTGTAGTTATACCAGCTGTATCTATACCGGCTGTAGTTATACCAGCTGTATCTATACCAGCTGTATCTATACCAGCTGTATCTATACCAGCTGTATCTATACCAACTGTAGTTATACCAGCTGTCTCTATACCGGATGTAGTTATACCAGCTGTCTCTATACCAGCTGTATCTATACCAGCTGTAGTTATACCAGCTGTAGTTATACAGCTGTATCTATACCAGCTGTAGTTATACCAGCTGTATCTATACCAGCTGTATCTATACCAGCTGTAGTTATACCAGCTGTATCTATACCAGCTGTAGTTATACCAGCTGTAGTTATACCAGCTGTATCTATACCAGCTGTAGTTATACCAGCTGTCTCTATACCGGCTGTAGTTATACCAGCTGTAGTTATACCAGCTGTATCTATACCGGCTGTAGTTATACCAGCTGTCTCTATACCGGCTGTAGTTATACCAGCTGTAGTTATACCAGCTGTATCTATACCAGCTGTAGTTATACCAGCTGTAGTTATACCAGCTGTATCTATACCAGCTGTCTCTATACCAGCTGTAGTTATACCAGCTGTTTATACCAGCTGTATCTATACCAGCTGTAGTTATACCAGCTGTAGTTATACCAGCTGTATCTATACCAGCTGTAGTTATACCAGCTGTCTCTATACCAGCTGTATCTATACCAGCTGTATCTCTACCAGCTGTAGTTATACCAGCTGTCTCTATACCGGCTGTATCTCTACCAGCTGTATCTATACCAGCTGTAGTTATACCAGCTGTATCTATACCAGCTGTATCTATACCAGCTGTCTCTATACCAGCTGTATCGATACCAGCTGTAGTTATACCAGCGGTAGTTATACCAGCTGTTTCTATACCGGCTGTAGTTATACCAGCTGTAGTTATACCAGCTGTCTCTATACCAGCTGTCTCTATACCAGCTGTATCTATACCAGCTCTAGTTATACCAGCTGTCTCTATACCGGCTGTCTCTATACCAGCTGTAGTAATACCAACTGTAGTTATACCAGCTGTCTCTATACCAGCTGTAGTTATACGAGCTGTCTCTATACCGGCTGTAGTTATACCAACTGTCTCTATACCGGCTGTATCTATACCAACTGTATCTATACCAGCTGAATATATACCAGCTTTTTCTATATCAGCTGTTGTTTTAGCAGCTGTTTCTATACCAGCTGTTGTTTTAGTAGCTGTATAGGGATAGAAATGTAGTGAAGGAGGGCCTGGGGGTGGACTCTGGAAAACAGGATGAGGAGAAAAAAGGCCCAGAGGGCCTGGAGACAATGTAGTATCTCTCTTTCTCTGTCTCTCGACATTCACACTTCACTTCTTCTGTAATAGTCTGAAGCAGCAGGTTCATCATGGGCAGGGCTTGGCTTTCCCTGGGCTGAGCCTTCTGTGATGCAGCCTCTGTCCTCTGCAAACACATAGACAGCCATAGACAGCTCTCGCCCCGTCATCTCACCTCTGCCACCACTCTACCCAACGGGTATCCACTTTTCCTGGGTGATTCATCATCCATAGCATGGGCTTCATCCCTCATTGGAGGCTGAGCCTGGCGGTGGGGAGCAGGGGAGGTGGGGAGCAGGGGAGGTGGGGAGCAGTGGAGGTGGGGAGCAGTGGAGGTGGGGAGCAGGGGAGGTGGGGAGCAGGGGAGGTGGGGAGCAGGGGAGGTGGGGAGCAGGGGAGGTGGGGAGCAATGGAGGTGGGGAGCAGGGGAGGTGGGGAGGTTGGGAGCAGGGGAGGTGGGGGGGAGGTGAGGTGGGGAGCAGGGGAGGTGGGGGGGAGGCGAGGTGGGGAGCAGGGGAGGTGGGGGGGAGGCGAGGTGGGGAGCAGGGGAGGTGGGGAGCAGGGGAGGTGGGGGAAGGCGAGGTGGGGAGCAGGGGAGGTGGGGAGCAGGGGAGCTGGGGAGCAGTGGAGGTGGGGAGCAGGGGAGGTGGGGGGGAGGCGAGGTGGGGAGGTGGGGGGGAGGCGAGGTGGGGAGCAGGGGAGGTGGGGGGGAGGCGAGGTGGGGAGCAGGGGAGGTGGGGAGCAGGGGAGGTGGGGGGGAGGCGAGGTGGGGAGCAGTGTAGGTGGGGAGCAGGGGAGCTGGGGAGCAGAGGAGGTGGGGAGCAGGGGACGTGGGGGGGAGGCGAGGTGGGGAGCAGGGGAGGTGGGGAGCAGGCGGCTGCATGGATGGCTGGGCAGTGTGAAAGGATGAAAGCCTGAGGGGGAGAGGAGAGCTGACAGGTAAATGGA
Source organism: Oncorhynchus kisutch (assembly GCF_002021735.2). Taxonomy (NCBI): domain Eukaryota; kingdom Metazoa; phylum Chordata; class Actinopteri; order Salmoniformes; family Salmonidae; genus Oncorhynchus; species Oncorhynchus kisutch. The sequence continues at coordinate 88,329,700 of NC_034187.2, forward strand.
CAGCCCATGTCACCTCTCTCTTTCTCTGTCTCTCTTTCTCTCTCTCTGTGGGTCTGTGGGTGGCTGGCTGGCTAGAGGTGTAGAGGTATGTGTTTTTCTGCCTGGCTGGTTGGCGGTTTGACTGACAGATTGACTGATTGGTTGGCTGTTTGACTGACTGACTGACTGACTGGTTGACTGTTTGAATGACTGGCTAAATGGTTGGCTGTTTGACTGACTGACTGGCTGGATGTCTGTTTGACTGGCTGACTGACTGACAGGCTGGCTGGTTGTTTGACTGACCGGCTGGTTGGCTGGTTGTTTGACTGACTGGCTGGTTGGTTGGCTGCAGGTAGTGCATCGTTGAAGGTGACTGTGATTAGTGTGACAGACCCCTCAATCAATCTCTATTGTAGTCAGGCACACAGACTGACTCATCCATGCACACAGGATTCTCAGACTTGCACATAGACACCATATAAAACTAAATACATGCACACAGATGAGAAACCTTGAAAGTTTAAATAATACAAATATTGTATGCTAATACAATTTCTCAGAGAAAGAGAAGTTGGGATTTTTTTTATAAAAAAAGGTAGGGTTCAAAATTATATATTTAGTTATATTTTAGAAGTCATATTTACAAGTTATATTTACAAGTTATATTTAGAGGTCATTTTTGCTCTTTATCAAGGGTGTCAATAATTTGAACCCCACTGTACGTTCATATAAACATGTTATGTTTTTAAATTCCCTTTTCTATGCCGCTAGCTGTGTCAGATTTTTTTTAAACGTTCCGAAAAAAGCCTACCATGCAATAATCTGAGACGGCGCTCAAAACGTAGATATATTTCTCCGCCATGTTGGAGTCAACAGAAATACGAAATTACATCATAAATATTCCCTTACCTTTGATGATCTTTCATCAGAATGCAGTGCAAGGAGTCCTAGTTCCACAATAAATCGTTGTTTTGTTTCATAATGTCCAATACTAGTGTCAAATTAGCTGCATTTGCTAGCACTTTCAGCTCATGTGCCCAAAAGCTGATGCTGGTCCAGGAGAACTCGGACGAAAACTTCAAAAATATATATTCCAGGTTGAATAAACTGGTCAAACTAAGTAGAGAATCAATCTTCAGGATGTTATTTTCATATATATCCAATAATGTTCCAACCAGATCATACGTTTTCATCTGCAGCCAAATGGAACGATGGTGGCACCCACAGAGAAATGCGCCACAGGGAAATTGCATTCTGCCAGGACAGAGACTCATTCCCCTCCCATTCGGACAAAGTTCACACCAGAGGCTCCATTCCACGTTCTACTGAATGAGGACATCCAGTGGAAGGCGTAGGAAGTGCTAACAGATCCATATCTTATTTGGAAGGGAAGAGGCGATGACTTAAAATTAAACACGCATTCAGAATTTCACTTCCTGTTTGGAAGATTGCCTGCCCTATGAGTTCTGTTATACTCACAGACATTATTCAAACAGTTTTAGAAACTTCAGAGTGTTTTCTATCCAATAGTAATAATAATATGCATATATTAGCAATCTAGGACAGAGTAGGATGCAGTTCACTATGGGCACGCAATTCATCCAAAGTGAAAATTCTGCCCCCTATCCTCAACAAGTTTTAAGGTCCAGGACAGGAAAGACCCCACTCTGACATCCGAAGCATCGGCCTCCACCACGAACTGACGGGACGGTTCAGGATAATATGGAAGTTGTGGTGAAGCGGTGCTTGAGGTCCAGGAACGCCCCATTAGCAGCTGGTGACCACGAGAACGGAACCTTGGGAGAGATTAGTGCAAAAAGGGGGGAAGCCAGGGTAACTCTGGATAAAGCGGTGATAGTAATTGACAAATCCCAGGAAGGGCTGCAACTGCACTCTGGACGTAGGTTGGGACCAATCCACCACCGCTCTTACCTTTCCGGAATCTATCTGCACATTAACACACAGCAATGATGTAGCCAAGGAATTCACACTTTTCCCCTTTCACAAAAAGCTGGTTCTCCAGGAGACGCTGGAGCATGTGTTCTTGGGCTGAGCGGGAGAAGACGAGGATGTCATCGAGGTAGACAAACACATGTCGTGGAGAACGTCGTTAACCAGGGCCTGGAACACAGCTAGAGCGTTGGTCAGACCAAATGGCACAACCAGACATTTGTAGTGTTGAAGGCTGTCTTCCACTCGTCCCCTTTTTTAAATCATTTTTATTTAACAAGGCAAGTCAGTTAAGAAAAATACTTATTTACAATGACAGCCTAGGAAGAGTGGGTTAACTTCCTTGTTCAGGGGCAGAACAACAGATTTTTACCTTGTCGGCTCTGGGATTCGATCTAGCAACCTTTCGGTTATTGGCCAAACGCTCTAACCACTAGGCTACCTGCCGCCCCCCTTCCCATAACTGCACCAATTTGGAGAAAATGATGGACCCCTGTCGCGGCTCGAAGGCCGTGATGATGAGTGGTAGAGTGTAGCGGTTCTTAACCGTGATGTCATTGAGGCCCCGGTAGTCAATGCATGAGAACAGGGTTTTGTCCCTCTTCTTCACAAAGAAGTACCCTGTGCCGGCAGGGGAGGAAGAAGGACGGATACACCCTGCAGCCCGAGAGAAGATCGATCCCGTTGATGCAAATGAAGAAAAGTGGCACCTCAGGAAATTTAATAAGCAATAAGTATGGCCTCGCTGTGGTTCCCTGACACTTGCAGTTTGATGGGAGTGGTATTGTGGGTGACCCTGCCTATAGAGCACCCGTCCAGTGATCTTTTTATTTATTTATTTTATTTTACCTTTATTTTACTAGGCAAGTCAGTTAAGAACAAATTTTTAACTGCCTTGTTCAGGGGCAGAATGACAGATTTTTACCTTGTCAGCTCGGGAATTCGAACTTGCAACCTTTCGGTTACTAGTCCAACGCTCTAACCACTAGGCTACCCTGCCGCCGCAACATCTAACATCTATATGCATGGCTGAGTGGGGATGACCAGCTCTGACACCAAGGTTAGTGTCCATAAAACACTCATTGGCCCAAGAGTCAATGAGTACCCGGAGAGATTTTGACTGGTTCCCCCACAGCAAGATGGTATGGAGATGGTTGTCAGAATGGCGATGTAATGTGTGCGTACTGGCGGCAGAGAAGTCAGGCACAGGAGAGCAAAGACTGTTACAACGGTGCAGATTCATAATAAAAATCACTGTGAACAAAAAAAAACAAAAAATACAATGGGGACGAAACACTTCGCACGCCAGACGTAACGTGCACAAACTCTTACAATCACCAATACCAGACAAGGACATGGGGGGAACAGAGAGTTAATTATAAATACACAACATGTAATTAATGGGATTGAAAGCAGGTATGTGGGAAGACAAGACAAAACAAATGGAAAATAAAAGGTGGATCGGCGATGGCTAGAAGACCGGTGGCGTCGACCGCCGAACGTCGCCTGAACAAGGAGAGGGACCGACTTTGGAGGAAGTCGTGACAGGCGAGAAGGAAAGAGATCTGCCCACCAGAGTACTCGCCCCCTACCAGTGAGACTGGTCTTGTTATGCGGAGCAGCACAGGGGAACCCAAGGGAGTGATAGTGTGTGGAATCCAGAACAGAGTAGCAGGGTGGTGAGATGTGGAACAGGAGACAGGAACCAGAGTCAGAGCGGAAAAATGAACGGAGATTACGAAGTGACAGGACTGAGTATTTGTAGAGGTCTTGATTATGGAACGGGTGATTATGGAACGGGTGGCAGCTGGTGAGGATCCGCTCTGGCTCCAGCACACCTGTCTCCAACCACACAATCACACACAAACAGAAAGGAAGGGTGAGAGAGTGTACTGGAGGCTGCAGGTCAAGGAGACACCGGATGTCCACCAGGGTGTGTGGCAGGAGCAGATGTGACAGGTGTTTTAGTGGGCAGGTACTGTAGACACAGGTAGAGTTCCTCTGTCCAGTGTCCATGTTCTTTTGCCCATCTTAATCTTTTCATTTTTGTGGCCAGTCTGAGATATGGCTTTTTCTTTGCAACTCTGCCTAGAAGGCCAGCATCCCGGAGTCGCCTCTTCGTTGTTGGCGTTGAGACTGGTGTTTTGCGGGTACTATTTTATGAAGCTGCCAGTTGAGGACTTGTGAGGCGTCTGTTTCTCAAACTAGACACTCCAATGTACTTGTCCTCTGGCTCAGTTGTGCACCGGGGCCTCCCACTCCTCTTTCCATACTGCTTAGAGCCAGTTTGCACTGTTCTGTGAAGGGGGTAGTACGCAGCGTTGTACCAGATCTTCAGTTTACACACTACCACAGTATAACAGGTAACACACTACCACAGTATAACAGGTAACACCTTACCACAGTATAACAGGTAACACACTACCACAGTATAACAGGTAACACACTACCACAGTATAACAGGTAACACACTACCACAGTATAACAGGTAACACCTTACCACAGTATAACAGGTAACACACTACCACAGTATAACAGGTAACACACTACCACAGTATAACAGGTAACACACTACCACAGTATAACAGGTAACACCTTACCACAGTATAACAGGTAACACACTACCACAGTATAACAGGTAACACACTACCACAGTATAACAGGTAACACCTTACCACAGTATAACAGGTAACACCTTACCACAGTATAACAGGTAACACACTACCACAGTATAACAGGTAACACCTTACCACAGTATAACAGGTAACACCTTACCACAGTATAACAGGTAACACCTTACCACAGTATAACAGGTAACACACTACCACAGTATAACAGGTAACACACTACCACAGTATAACAGGTAACACCTTACCACAGTATAACAGGTAACACACTACCACAGTATAACAGGTAACACACCTTACCACAGTATAACAGGTAACACACCTTACCACAGTATAACAGGTAACACACCTTACCACAGTATAACAGGTAACACACTACCACAGTATAACAGGTAACACACTACCACAGTATAACAGGTAACACACTACCACAGTATAACAGGTAACACACTACCACAGTATAACAGGTAACACACTACCACAGTATAACAGGTAACACACTACCACAGTATAACAGGTAACACACTACCACAGTATAACAGGTAACACCTTACCACAGTATAACAGGTAACACACTACCACAGTATAACAGGTAACACACTACCACAGTATAACAGGTAACACACTACCACAGTATAACAGGTAACACACTACCACAGTATAACAGGTAACACACCTTACCACAGTATAACAGGTAACACACCTTACCACAGTATAACAGGTAACACACTACCACAGTATAACAGGTAACACACTACCACAGTATAACAGGTAACACACTACCACAGTATAACAGGTAACACACTACCACAGTATAACAGGTAACACACTACCACAGTATAACAGGTAACACACTACCACAGTATAACAGGTAACACACTACCACAGTATAACAGGTAACACCTTACCACAGTATAACAGGTAACACACTACCACAGTATAACAGGTAACACACTACCACAGTATAACAGGTAACACACTACCACAGTATAACAGGTAACACACTACCACAGTATAACAGGTAACACACTACCACAGTATAACAGGTAACACCTTACCACAGTATAACAGGTAACACACTACCACAGTATAACAGGTAACACACTACCACAGTATAACAGGTAACACTCTACCACAGTATAACAGGTAACACACTACCACAGTATAACAGGTAACACACTACCACAGTATAACAGGTAACACACTACCACAGTATAACAGGTAACACACTACCACAGTATAACAGGTAACACACTACCACAGTATAACAGGTAACACACTACCACAGTATAACAGGTAACACACTACCACAGTATAACAGGTAACACGTCTGTCTGTCCGTCCGTCCGTCCGTCCGTCCGTATGTATGTATGTATGTATGTATGTATGTATGTATGTATGTATGTATGTATGTATGTATCCTAACTAGTCTCCCAGTCCCTGCCGCTGAAAAACATCCCCACAGCAGGACTCACCTCAAGTCTCAAAGCAAAGGATCGGAATAATTATGTAAATAAGGTTTTTCTGTTTACATTTTTTAAATCAGCAAACATTTCTAAAAACCTGTTTTCACTTTGTCATTATGGGGTATTGTGATGTCATTGTGGGGTATTGTGATGTCATTATGGGGTATTGTGATGTCATTATGGGGTATTGTGATGTCATTATGGGGTATTGTGATGTCATTATAGGGTATTGTGATGTCATTATAGGGTATTGTGATGTCATTATGGGGTATTGTGATGTCATTATGGGGTATTGTGATGTCATTATGGGGTATTGTGATGTCATTATGGGGTATTGTGATGTCATTATGGGGTATTGTGATGTCATTATAGGGTATTGTGATGTCATTATGGGGTATTGTGATGTCATTATGGGGTATTGTGATGTCATTATGGGGTATTGTGATGTCATTATGGGGTATTGTGATGTCATTATGGGGTATTGTGATGTCATTATAGGGTATTGTGATGTCATTATGGGGTATTGTGATGTCATTATGGGGTATTGTGATGTCATTATAGGGTATTGTGATGTCATTATAGGGTATTGTGATGTCATTATGGGGTATTGTGATGTCATTATGGGTATTGTGATGTCATTATGGGGTATTGTGATGTCATTATGGGGTATTGTGATGTCATTATGGGGTATTGTGATGTCATTATAGGGTATTGTGATGTCATTATAGGGTATTGTGATGTCATTATAGGGTATTGTGATGTCATTATAGGGTATTGTGATGTCATTATAGGGTATTGTGATGTCATTATGGGATATTGTGATGTCATTAGAGGGTATTGTGATGTCATTATGGGGTATTGTGATGTCATTATGGGGTATTGTGATGTCATTATGGGGTATTGTGATGTCATTATGGGGTATTGTGATGTCATTATGGGGTATTGTGATGTCATTATGGGTATTGTGATGTCATTATGGGGTATTGTGATGTCATTATGGGGTATTGTGATGTCATTATAGGGTATTGTGATGTCATTATAGGGTATTATGGGGTATTGTGATGTCATTATAGGGTATTGTGATGTCATTATAGGGTATTGTGATGTCATTATGGGGTATTGTGATGTCATTATGGGGTATTGTGATGTCATTATGGGGTATTGTGATGTCATTATGGGGTATTGTGATGTCATTATGGGGTATTGTGATGTCATTATGGGGTATTGTGATGTCATTATGGGGTATTGTGATGTCATTATGGGGTATTGTGATGTCATTATAGGGTATTGTGATGTCATTATGGGGTATTGTGATGTCATTATGGGGTATTGTGATGTCATTATGGGGTATTGTGATGTCATTATGGGGTATTGTGATGTCATTATGGGGTATTGTGATGTCATTATAGGGTATTGTGATGTCATTATAGGGTATTGTGATGTCATTATGGGGTATTGTGATGTCATTATGGGGTATTGTGATGTCATTATGGGGTATTGTGATGTCATTATGGGGTATTGTGATGTCATTATGGGGTATTGTGATGTCATTATGGGGTATTGTGATGTCATTATAGGGTATTGTGATGTCATTATAGGGTATTGTGATGTCATTATGGGGTATTGTGATGTCATTATAGGGTATTGTGATGTCATTATAGGGTATTGTGATGTCATTATGGGGTATTGTGATGTCATTATAGGGTATTGTGATGTCATTATAGGGTATTGTGATGTCATTATGGGGTATTGTGATGTCATTATGGGGTATTGTGATGTCATTATAGGGTATTGTGATGTCATTATGGGGTATTGTGATGTCATTATGGGGTATTGTGATGTCATTATGGGGTATTGTGATGTCATTATGGGGTATTGTGATGTCATTATGGGGTATTGTGATGTCATTATAGGGTATTGTGATGTCATTATGGGGTATTGTGATGTCATTATGGGGTATTGTGATGTCATTATGGGGTATTGTGATGTCATTATGGGGTATTGTGATGTCATTATGGGGTATTGTGATGTCATTATGGGGTATTGTGATGTCATTATGGGTATTGTGATGTCATTATGGGGTATTGTGATGTCATTATAGGGTATTGTGTGTAGATTGCTGAGAAAAAAATATTACATTTAATCCATTTTAGAAGAAGGCTGTAATGTAACAACATGTGGGAAAAGTTAAGGGGTCTGAATTCTTTCCGAATACACTGTATCAGGCAGGGTCTATGTTGTTTATAAGACTCAACTCAGTTTTTATTGGAAGTCAATGTTAATACTATTCAATATAGGCCCTGATGTGCCTGGGTGGTACATGGAGAATATGAATTAATGTTTCTGCATTGAAGACAACCTGAAAATGAAATTTATGCAGTGTAATTGATCATATGCTCAGGGGGAGGGAGGCATCAATTTGATGAGAGAGAGAGAGAGAGAGAAAGAGAGAGAGAGAGAGAGATAGTTTTCTTAAGTGGATTGGTTTCACAAAGGCAAATCAAATACAAGACATGCAGCTCAAAGAATTTGAGAATTTCAATGATACGTTGGGCAAGTGTTAGTTGTCTGTCTGTCTGTCTGTCTGTCTGTCTGTCTGTCTGTCTGTCTGTCTGTCTGTCTGTGTCAGTCTTTTGAAGAGCAGCACTTAACAATATGTTCATTGTTAGCTACAGTGTTAGGTGTTAGCTTCAGTGTGCAGGTGTTAGATACAGTGTTAGGTGTTAGCTACAGTGTTAGGTGTTAGCTACAGTGTTAGGTGTTAGCTTCAGTGTGCAGGTGTTAGATACAGTGTTAGGTGTTAGCTTCAGTGTGCAGGTGTTAGCTACAGTGTACAGGTGTTAGCTACAGTGTAGAGGTGTTAGCTACAGTGTACAGGTGTTAGCTACAGTGTTAATTGTTAGCTACAGTGTTAGCTACAGGTGTTAGCTACGGTGTACAGGTGTTAGCTACAGTGTTAATTGTTAGCTACAGTGTTAATTGTTAGTTACAGTGTACAGGTGTTAGCTACGGTGTACAGGTATTAGCTACAGTGTTAATTGTTAGCTACATTGTTAGGTGTTAGCTACAGTGTACAGGTGTTAGCTACAGTGTGCAGGTGTTAGCAACAGTGTTGATTGTTAGCTACAGTGTACAGGTGTTAGCAACAGTGTTAGATGTTAGCTACAGTGTTAGGTGTTAGCTGCAGTGTACAGGTGTTAGCTACAGTGTTAGGTGTTAGCTGCAGTGTACAGGAGTTACAGTACAGGAGTACAGGAGCTACAGTGTACTGATGCTAGCTACAGTGTACTGATGCTAGCTACAGTGTTAGGTGTTAGCTTCAGTGTACAGGTGTTAGATACAGTTGTAGGTGTTAGCCACAGTGTACACGTGTTAGCTACAGTTTACAGGTGTTAGCTACAGTGTACAGGTGTTACCTACAGTGTACAGGAGTTAGCTACATTGTTAGGTGTTAGCTACAGTGTACAGGAGTTAGCTACGGTGTACAGGTGTTAGCTACAGTGTTAATTGTTAGCTACATTGTTAGGTGTTAGCTACAGTGTGCAGGTGTTAGCTACAGTGTTAATTGTTAGCTACAGTGTACAGGTGTTAGCTACGGTGTACAGGTGTTAGCTACAGTGTTAATTGTTAGCTACATTGTTAGGTGTTAGCTACAGTGTGCAGGTGTTAGCTACAGTGTTAATTGTTAGCTACAGTGTACAGGTGTTAGCTACGGTGTACAGGTGTTAGCTACAGTGTTAATTGTTAGCTACAGTGTTAGGAGTTAGCTACACTGTACAGGTGTTAGCTACAGTGTTAGGTGTTAGCTGCAGTGTACAGGAGTTACAGTACAGGAGTACCGGAGCTACAGTGTACTGATGCTAGCTACAGTGTACTGATGTTAGCTACAGTGTACTGATGTTAGCTACAGTGTACTGATGCTAGCTACAGTGTTAGGTGTTAGCGGCAGTGTGAAGGTGCTAGCTACATGCATACCTCCGAGAGGTTTTCACTGATGATTGATTCAAGGAAGGTGACACGGCATGAGAACCAGAGCAATAATGCAGAACACTGGTAGCTAGGACCTTTTAATTCATTCACAGAACTTGACACAGAACATTCAATTGATCCTATCCCACCTTTACCCAATGGTTTTCCTTCCACTGCTATGTGAATGCAGTCTCTTAATAGACTTGACCAGGGACTTTATGATTTTGCTAGATCACAACGCACCCCCGCACCCCCCCACACACACACACACTTCCCTTCATAGGGACTTCATCACCCCCCCACCTCATCACCACACCCCCCACTGAGCTAATGGTCCGATTTGCATACGAATTGACAAAGGGCTCTTTTCCCTCTGATCCTTTCTCTCCTTCCTCCTGTTCATTAAATCATTAGCTACTGAGACGCATCATGATTGGGTCGTCTTAGTGTGTATGTCTGTCTGTGTGTGTGTTTGTCTATTTGAAATTGAAACAACAAATTGAACCACTTTGATGTTAGCTACAATGTACAGGTGTTCGCTACAATGTACAGGTGTTAGCTACAATTTACAGGTGTTAGCTACAATGTACAGGTCTTAGCTACAATTTACAGGTGTTAGCTACAGTGGTAGGTGTTAGCTACGGTGTTAGGTGTTAGCAACAGTTTACAGTCTTAGCTATAGTGTACAGGTGTTAACTATAATGTACAGGTGTTAGCTATAGCGTACATGTGTTAGCTACAGTCTTAGCTACAGTGTACAGTCTTAGCTATAGTGTACAGGTGTTAGCTATAGTGTACAGGTGTTAGCTATAATGTACAGGTGTTAGCTACAGTGTACAGGTGTTAGCTATAGTGTACAGGTGTTAGCTATAATGTACAGGTGTTAGCTACAATTTACAGGTGTTAGCTACAATGTACAGTGGTTAGCTACAGTGTACAGGAGTTAGCTACAGTGTTAGGTGTTAGCTACGGTGTTAGGTGTTAGCTATAGTGTACAGGTGTTATCTACAGTATACAGGTGTTAGCTATAGTGTACAGGTGTTAGCTACAATTTACAGGTGTTAGCTACAATGTACAGGTGTTAGCTACGGTGTTAGGTGTTAGCTATAGTGTACAGGTGTTAGCTACGGTGTTAGGTGTTAGCTATAGTGTACAGGTGTTAGCTATAGTGTACAGGTGTTAGCTACAGTGTACAGGTGTTAGCTATAGTGTACAGGTGTTAGCTATAATGTACAGGTGTTAGCTACAGTGTACAGGTGTTAGCTACAGTGTACAGGTGTTAGCTATAGTGTACAGGTGTTAGCTACAATGTACAGTTGTTAGCTACAGTGTTAGGTGTTAGCTACGGTGTTAGGTGTTAGCTATAGTGTACAGGTGTTAGCTATAATGTACAGGTGTTAGCTACAGTGTACAGGTGTTAGCTACAGTGTACAGGTGTTAGCTATAGTGTACAGGTGTTAGCTATAATGTACAGGTGTTAGCTACAATTTACAGGTGTTAGCTACAATGTACAGTGGTTAGCTACAGTGTACAGGAGTTAGCTACAGTGTTAGGTGTTAGCTACGGTGTTAGGTGTTAGCTATAGTGTACAGGTGTTATCTACAGTATACAGGTGTTAGCTATAGTGTACAGGTGTTAGCTACAATTTACAGGTGTTAGCTACAATGTACAGGTGTTAGCTACGGTGTTAGGTGTTAGCTATAGTGTACAGGTGTTAGCTACGGTGTTAGGTGTTAGCTATAGTGTACAGGTGTTAGCTATAATGTACAGGTGTTAGCTACAGTGTACAGGTGTTAGCTACAGTGTACAGGTGTTAGCTATAGTGTACAGGTGTTAGCTATAATGTACAGGTGTTAGCTACAGTGTACAGGTGTTAGCTACAGTGTACAGGTGTTAGCTACAATGTACAGGTGTTAGCTACAATGTACAGTGGTTAGCTACAGTGTACAGGAGTTAGCTACAGTGTTAGGTGTTAGGTTAAGAGAGGTTGAACAGGCTGGTAATAGGGGTTGCGACAATGGTGGCAGATAGTTTCAGAAATAGAGGGTCCAGATTGTCAAGCCCAGCTGATTTGTACGGGTCCAGGTTTTGCAGCTCTTTCAGAACATCTGCTATCTGGATTTGGGTAAAGGAGAACCTGGATAGGCTTGGGCGAGGAGCTGCGGGGGGGGCGGAGCTGTTGGCCGAGGTTGAAGTAGCCAGGCGGAAGGCATGGCCAGCCGTTGAGAAATGCTTATTGAAGTTTTCGATAATCATGGATTTATCAGTGGTGACCGTGTTACCTAGCCTCAGTGCAGTGGGCAGCTGGGAGGAGGTGCTCTTGTTCTCCATGGACTTCACAGTGTCCCAGAACTTTTTGGAGTTGGAGCTACAGGATGCAAACTTCTGCCTGAAGAAGCTGGCCTTATCTTTCCTGACTGACTGCGTGTATTGGTTCCGGACTTCCCTGAACAGTTGCATATCACGGGGACTATTCGATGCTATTGCAGTCCGCCACAGGATGTTTTTGTGCTGGTCGAGGGCAGTCAGGTCTGGGGTGAACCAAGGGCTGTATCTGTTCTTAGTTCTGCATTTTTTGAACGGAGCATGCTTATCTAAAATGGTGAGGAAGTTACTTTTAAAGAATGACCAGGCATCCTCAACTGACGGGATGAGGTCAATGTCCTTCCAGGATACCCGGGCCAGGTCGATTAGAAAGGCCTGCTCACAGAAGTGTTTTAGGGAGCGTTTGACAGTGATGAGGGGTGGTCGTTTGACTGCGGCTCCGTAGCGGATACAGGCAATGAGGCAGTGATCGCTGAGATCCTGGTTGAAGACAGCGGAGGTGTATTTGGAGGGCCAGTTGGTCAGGATGACGTCTATGAGGGTGCCCTTGTTTACAGAGTTAGGGTTGTACCTGGTGGGTTCCTTGATGATTTGTGTGAGATTGAGGGCATCTAGCTTAGATTGTAGGACTGGCGGGGTGTTAAGCATATCCCAGTTTAGGTCACCTAACAGAACAAACTCTGAAGCTAGATGGGGGGCGATCAAATGGTGTCCAGGGCACAGCTGGGAGCTGAGGGGGGTCGGTAGCAGGCGGCAACCGTGAGAGACTTGTTTCTGGAGAGAGTAATTTTCAAAATTAGTAGTTCGAACTGTTTGGGTATGGACCTGGAAAGTATGACATTACTTTGCAGGCTATCTCTGCAGTAAACTGCAACTCCTCCCCCTTTGGCAGTTCTATCTTGACGGAAGATGTTATAGTTGGGTATGGAAATCTCTGAATTTTTGGTGGCCTTCCTGAGCCAGGATTCAGACACAGCAAGGACATCAGGGTTAGCAGAGTGTGCTAAAGCAGTGAGTAAGACAAACTTAGGGAGGAGGCTTCTGATGTTGACATGCATGAAACCAAGGCTTTTTCGAACACAGAAGTCAACAAATGAGGGTGCCTGGGGACATGCAGGGCCTGGGTTTACCTCCACATCACCCGCGGAACAGAGAAGGAGTGTACAGGAGTGTACAGTGTACAGGTGTTAGCTACAGTGTACAGGTGTTAGCTATAGTGTACAGGTGTTAGCTATAATGTACAGGTGTTAGCTACAGTGTACAGGTGTTAGCTACAGTGTACAGGTGTTAGCTATAGTGTACAGGTGTTAGCTACAATGTACAGTTGTTAGCTACGGTGTTAGGTGTTAGCTACGGTGTTAGGTGTTAGCTATAGTGTACAGGTGTTAGCTATAATGTACAGGTGTTAGCTACAGTGTACAGGTGTTAGCTACAGTGTACAGGTGTTAGCTATAGTGTACAGGTGTTAGCTATAATGTACAGGTGTTATCTACAGTATACAGGTGTTAGCTACAATTTACAGGTGTTAGCTACAATGTACAGGTGTTAGCTACGGTGTACAGGTGATAGCTACGGTGTTAGGTGTTAGCTACAGTGTAGAGGTGTTAGCTTCAGTCTTAGCTACAGCGTACAGGTGTTAGCTACAGTGTTCCGGTGTTAGCTACAGTCTTAGCTACAGTGTACAGGTGTTAGCTATGGTGTATAGGTGTTAGCTACAGTGTTAGGTGTTAGCTACAGTGTTAGGTGTTAGCTACAGTGTTAGGTGTTAGCTACAGTGTACAGGTGTTAGCTACAGTGTTAGGTGTTAGCTACAGTGTACAGGTGTTAGCTCCAGTGTACAGGTGTTAGCTACAGTGTACAGGTGTTAGCTACAGTCTTAGCTACAGTGTACAGGTGTTAGCTACAGTGTACAGGTGTTAGCTACATTGTTAGGTGTTAGCTACAGTGTACAGGTGTTAGCTCCAGTGTAGAGGTGTTAGCTACAGTGTAGAGGTGTTAGCTACAGTGTTAGGTGTTAGCTACAGTGTACAGGTGTTAGCTACAGTGTTAGGTGTTAGCTACAGTGTTAGGTGTTAGCTAAATATACAGTGCCTTCCGAAAGTATTCGGCCCCCTTGAACTTTGCGACCTTTTGCCACATTTCAGTCTTCAAACATAAAGATATAAAACGCTATTTTTTGTGAAGAATCAACAACAAGTGGGACACAATCATTAAGTGGAACAACATTTATTGGATATTTCAAACTTTTTTAACAAATCAAAAACAGAAAAATTGGGCGTGCAAAATTATTCAGCCCCCTTAAGTTATTACTTTGTAGCGCCACCTTTTGCTGCGATTACAGCTGTAAGTCGCTTGGGGTATGTCTCTATCAGTTTTGCACATCGACTGACATTTTTTCCCATTCCTCCTTGCAAAACAGCTCGAGCTCAGTGAGGTTGGATGGAGAGCATTTGTGAACAGCAGTTTTCAGTTCTTTCCACAGATTCTCGATTGGATTCAGGTCTGGACTTTGACTTGGCCATTCTAACACCTGGATATGTTTATTTTTTTACCATTCCATTGTAGATTTTGCTTTATGTTTTGGATTATTGTCTTGTTGGAAGACAAATCTCCGTCGCAGTCTCAGGTCTTTTGCAGACTCCATCAGGTTTTCTTCCAGAATGGTCCTGTATTTGGCTCCATCCATCTTCCCATCAATTTTAACCATCTTCCCTGTCCCTGCTGAAGAAAAGCAGGCCCAAACCATGAAGCTGCCACCACCATGTTTGACAGTGGGGATGGTGTGTTCAGGGTGATGAGCTGTGTTGCTTTTACGCCAAACATAACGTTTTGCATTGTTGCGAAAAAGTTCAATTTTGGTTTCATCTGACCAGAGCACCTTCTTCCACATGTTTGGTGTGTCTCCCAGCTGGCTTGTGGCAAACTTTAAACAACACTTTTTATGGATATCTTTAAGAAATGTCTTTCTTCTTGCCACTTCCATAAAGGCCAGATTTGTGCAATATACGACTGATTGTTGTCCTATGGACAGAGTGTCCCACCTCAGCTGTAGATCTCTGCAGTTCATCCAGAGGGATCATGGGCCTCTTGGCTGCATCTCTGATCAGTCTTCTCCTTGTATGAGCTGAAAGTTTAGAGGGACGGCCAGGTCTTGGTAGATTTGCAGTGGTCTGATACTCCTTCCATTTCAATATTATCACTTGCACAGTGCTCCTTGGGATGTTTAAAGCTTGGGAAATCTTTTTGTATCTAAATCCGGCTTTAAACTTCTTCACAACAGTATCTCGGACCTGCCTGGTGTGTTCCTTGTTCTTCATGATGCTCTCTGCGCTTTTAACGGACCTCTGAGACTATCACAGTGCAGGTGCATTTATACGGAGACTTGATTACACACAGGTGGATTGTATTTATCATCATTAGTCATTTAGGTCAACATTGGATCATTCAGAGATCCTCACTGAACTTCTGGAGAGAGTTTGCTGCACTGAAAGTATAGGGGCTGAATAATTTTGCACGCCCAATTTTTCAGTTTTTGATTTGTTAAAAAAGTTTGAAATATCCAATAAATGTTGTTCCACTTCATGATTGTGTCCCACTTGCTGTTGATTCTTCACAAAAAAATACAGTTTTATATCTTTATGTTTGAAGCCTGAAATGTGGCAAAAGGTCGCAAAGTTCAAGGGGGCCGAATACTTTCGCAAGGCACTGTATATTTCGGACCATCACAACACGAAAATGGATACGCATAACACAATCCTGACCCTGTCTTCAATCACTACCCCCCCCCCCCTCCACATTCAACCTCATAACACAAACCCTGTCTTCATTCACTACCCCCCCCCCACATTTAACCTCATAACACAAACCACGGCTTCAATCACTACCCCCCCCACATTCAACCTCATAACACAAGCCCTGTCTTCAATCACCCCCCCCCCCCCTCTACCCTCAACCTCATAAACATCACCCTGTCTTCAATCATCCCCCTCCCCCTCTACCCTCAACCTCATGCTCCAACAGAGCTGCATCCCGTGGTTCCATGTGATTTATCTTTAGTTCTGCATCTCATGGTTCCATGTGATTTATCTATAGTTCTGCATCTCATGGTTCTATGTGATTTATCTATAGGTCTGCATCTCATGGTTCTATGTGATTTATCTATAGTTCTGCATCTCATGGTTCTATGTGATTTATCTATAGTTCTGCATCTCATGGTTCTATGTGATTTATCTATAGTTCTGCATCTCATGGTTCTATGTGATTTGTCTATAGGTCTGCATCCAAAGTGGCACCTGTTAATAATTTAGTGCACTACTTTTGACCAGAGCCCCATGGGTAGTACACTATACACGGCAGAGGGGGCAATTTGGACCTCAGCCTGTCTCTTCTATACTATAGAACTCTGAGACGGAGAGGGGTACCGCAGAGAACATATCATGTAGGAACAATAAGCCACTCCCGACACACACGCACGCACGCACGCACGCACGCACGCACGCACGCACACACACACACACACACACACACACACACACACACACACACACACACACACACACACACACACACACACACACACGCCAGTCTACTAACCACTGGTCCTGGCAACCCACATTAAGCACACCTGGCAACCCACATTAAGCACACCTGGCAACCCACATTAAGCACACCTGGCAACCCACATTAAGCACACCTGGCAACCCACATTAAGCACACCTGGCAACCCACATTAAGCACACCTGGCAACCTACAATAAGCACACCTGGCAACCCACATTAAGCACACCTGGCAACCCACATTAAGCACACCTGGCAACCCACATTAAGCACACCTGGACTTCGTCACCACCCGGATTACTCTCTCTTTACTTAGCCCTCAGTAGCCTCAGTGTTCAGGCAGTATTGGTGTTGTTTACTTTCAGTACACTGCTCCTGTTTTGATTATTTCATGCTTCTTATTATTAGACCTTCTGCACCTATTTCCTGACTCCGTGTGTACACATTACAACACAGATATGCTTCCTGACTCCCTGTGTACACATTACAACACAGATATGCTTCCTGACTCCCTGTGTACACATTACAACACAGATATGCTTCCTGACTCCCTGTGTACACATTACAACACAGATATGCTTCCTGACTCCCTGTGTACACATTACAACACAGATATGCTTCCTGACTCCGTGTGTACACATTACAACACAGATATGCTTCCTGACTCCGTGTGTATACATTACAACACAGATATGCTTCCTGACTCCGTGTGTATACATTACAACACAGATATGCTTCCTGACTCCGTGTGTATACATTACAACACAGATATGCTTCCTGACTCCCTGTGTACACATTACAACACAGATATGCTTCCTGACTCCCTGTGTACACATTACAACACAGATATGCTTCCTGACTCCCTGTGTACACATTACAACACAGATATGCTTCCTGACTCCCTGTGTACACATTACAACACAGATATGCTTCCTGACTCCCTGTGTACACATTACAACACAGATATGCTTCCTGACTCCCTGTGTACACATTACAACACAGATATGCTTCCTGACTCCCTGTGTACACATTACAACACAGATATGCTTCCTGACTCCCTGTGTACACATTACAACACAGATATGCTTCCTGACTCCCTGTGTACACATTACAACACAGATATGCTTCCTGACTCCCTGTGTACACATTACAACACAGATATGCTTCCTGACTCCCTGTGTACACATTACAACACAGATATGCTTCCTGACTCCCTGTGTACACATTACAACACAGATATGCTTCCTGACTCCCTGTGTACACATTACAACACAGATATGCTTCCTGACTCCGTGTGTATACATTACAACACAGATATGCTTCCTGACTCCCTGTGTACACATTACAACACAGATATGCTTCCTGACTCCCTGTGTACACATTACAACACAGATATGCTTCCTGACTCCCTGTGTACACATTACAACACAGATATGCTTCCTGACTCCCTGTGTACACATTACAACACAGATATGCTTCCTGACTCCCTGTGTACACATTACAACACAGATATGCTTCCTGACTCCCTGTGTACACATTACAACACAGATATGCTTCCTGACTCCGTGTGTACACATTACAACACAGATATGCTTCCTGACTCCGTGTGTATACATTACAACACAGATATGCTTCCTGACTCCGTGTGTATACATTACAACACAGATATGCTTCCTGACTCCGTGTGTATACATTACAACACAGATATGCTTCCTGACTCCCTGTGTACACATTACAACACAGATATGCTTCCTGACTCCCTGTGTACACATTACAACACAGATATGCTTCCTGACTCCCTGTGTACACATTACAACACAGATATGCTTCCTGACTCCCTGTGTACACATTACAACACAGATATGCTTCCTGACTCCCTGTGTACACATTACAACACAGATATGCTTCCTGACTCCCTGTGTACACATTACAACACAGATATGCTTCCTGACTCCCTGTGTACACATTACAACACAGATATGCTTCCTGACTCCCTGTGTACACATTACAACACAGATATGCTTCCTGACTCCCTGTGTACACATTACAACACAGATATGCTTCCTGACTCCCTGTGTACACATTACAACACAGATATGCTTCCTGACTCCCTGTGTACACATTACAACACAGATATGCTTCCTGACTCCCTGTGTACACATTACAACACAGATATGCTTCCTGACTCCCTGTGTATACATTACAACACAGATATGCTTCCTGACTCCCTGTGTACACATTACAACACAGATATGCTTCCTGACTCCCTGTGTACACATTACAACACAGATATGCTTCCTGACTCCCTGTGTACACATTACAACACAGATATGCTTCGGTTGGTCACAGATACCATAAAAAAAGGTAGGGGAGTGGATCAGAAAAACAGTCAGTATCTGGTGTGACCACCATTTGCCTCATGCAGCGTGACACATCTCCTTCACATAGAGTTGATCAGGCTGTTGATTGTGGCCTGTGGAATGTTGTCCCACTATTGACGAGACCTTAAACACTGTGTCGTACACTTCGATCCAGAGCATCCCAAACATGCTCAACGGGTGACATGCCTGGTGAGTACGCAGGCCATTTTTCAGCTTCCAGGAATTGTGTATAGATCCTTGCGACATGGAGCCGTGCTTTATCATGCTGAAACATGAGGTGATGGTGGTGGGTGAATGGAATGACAATGGGCCTCAGGATCTCATCACGGTATTTCTGTGCATTCAGAAGTGGAGTGGCCTAGCAAGTCTCCAGACCTGAACCCAATAGAAAATCTTTGGAGGGAGCTGAAAGTCCGTATTGCCCAGCGACAGCCCCGAAACCTGAAGGATCTGGAGAAGGTCTGTATGGAGGAGGGGGCCAAAATCCCTGCTGCAGTGTATGCAAACCTGGTCAAGAACTACAGGAAACGTATTTGTTCTCTGTAATTGCAAACAAAGTTTTCTGTACCAAATATTAAGTTCTGCTTTTCTGATGTATGAAATACTTAAGTCATGCAATAAAATGCCAATTAATTACTTAAAAATCATACAATGTGATTTTCTGGATTTTTGTTTTAGATTCCGTCTCTCACAGTTGAAGTGTACCTACGATAAAAATTACAGAACTCTACATCCTTTGTAAGTAGGAAAACCTGCAAAATCGGCAGTGTATCAAATACTTGTTCTCCACACTGTAAACCTATCAGGGGGCTGCAGTAGCTATACCTACATATATAAACCTATCAGGGGGGGCTGCAGTAGCTATACCTACATATATAAACCTATCAGGGGGCTGCAGTAGCTATACCAACATATATAAACCTATCAGGGGGCTGCAGTAGCTATACCAACATATATAAACCTATCAGGGGGCTGCAGTAGCTATACCTACATATATAAACCTATCAGGGGGGGCTGCAGTAGCTATACCAACATATATAAACCTATCAGGGGGGGCTGCAGTAGCTATACCAACATATGTAAACCTATCAGGGGGCTGCAGTAGCTATACCAACATATATAAACCTATCAGGGGGCTGCAGTAGCTATACCAACATATATAAACCTATCAGGGGGCTGCAGTAGCTATACCAACATATATAAACCTATCAGGGGGGGCTGCAGTAGCTATACCAACATATATAAACCTATCAGGGGGGGCTGCAGTAGCTATACCAACATATATAAACCTATCAGGGGGGCTGCAGTAGCTATACCAACATATATAAACCTATCAGGGGGGGCTGCAGTAGCTATACCTACATATATAAACCTATCAGGGGGCTGCAGTAGCTATACCAACATATATAAACCTATCAGGGGGGGCTGCAGTAGCTATACCAACATATATAAACCTATCAGGGGGGGCTGCAGTAGCTATACCTACATATATAAACCTATCAGGGGGCTGCAGTAGCTATACCTACATATATAAACCTATCAGGGGGGGCTGCAGTAGCTATACCTACATATATAAACCTATCAGGGGGCTGCAGTAGCTATACCAACATATATAAACCTATCAGGGGGCTGCAGTAGCTATACCAACATATATAAACCTATCAGGGGGGGCTGCAGTAGCTATACCAACATATATAAACCTATCAGGGGGCTGCAGTAGCTATACCAACATATATAAACCTATCAGGGGGCTGCAGTAGCTATACCAACATATATAACCTATCAGGGGGCTGCAGTAGCTATACCAACATATATAAACCTATCAGGGGGCTGCAGTAGCTATACCTACATATATAAACCTATCAGGGGGCTGCAGTAGCTTTACCAACATATATAAACCTATCAGGGGGGGCTGCAGTAGCTATACCAACATATATAAACCTATCAGGGGGGGCTGCAGTAGCTATACCAACATATATAAACCTATCAGGGGGGGCTGCAGTAGCTATACCTACATATATAAACCTATCAGGGGGCTGCAGTAGCTATACCAACATATATAAACCTATCAGGGGGCTGCAGTAGCTATACCTACATATATAAACCTATCAGGGGGCTGCAGTAGCTATACCTACATATATAAACCTATCAGGGGGCTGCAGTAGCTATACCAACATATATAAACCTATCAGGGGGCTGCAGTAGCTATACCTACATATATAAACCTATCAGGGGGGGCTGCAGTAGCTATACCTACATATATAAACCTATCAGGGGGCTGCAGTAGCTATACCTACATATATAAACCTATCAGGGGGCTGCAGTAGCTATACCAACATATATAAACCTATCAGGGGGCTGCAGTAGCTATACCAACATATATAAACCTATCAGGGGGCTGCAGTAGCTATACCTACATATATAAACCTATCAGGGGGGGCTGCAGTAGCTATACCAACATATATAAACCTATCAGGGGGGGGCTGCAGTAGCTATACCAACATATATAAACCTATCAGGGGGCTGCAGTAGCTATACCTACATATATAAACCTATCAGGGGGCTGCAGTAGCTATACCAACATATATAAACCTATCAGGGGGGGCTGCAGTAGCTATACCAACATATATAAACCTATCAGGGGGGGCTGCAGTAGCTATACCTACATATATAAACCTATCAGGGGGCTGCAGTAGCTATACCAACATATATAAACCTATCAGGGGGCTGCAGTAGCTATACCAACATATATAAACCTATCAGGGGGGGCTGCAGTAGCTATACCTACATATATAAACCTATCAGGGGGCTGCAGTAGCTATACCAACATATATAAACCTATCAGGGGGCTGCAGTAGCTATACCTACATATATAAACCTATCAGGGGGCTGCAGTAGCTATACCAACATATATAAACCTATCAGGGGGCTGCAGTAGCTATACCTACATATATAAACCTATCAGGGGGCTGCAGTAGCTATACCTACATATATAAACCTATCAGGGGGGGCTGCAGTAGCTATACCAACATATATAAACCTATCAGGGGGCTGCAGTAGCTATACCTACATATATAAACCTATCAGGGGGCTGCAGTAGCTATACCTACATATATAAACCTATCAGGGGGCTGCAGTAGCTATACCTACATATATAAACCTATCAGGGGGCTGCAGTAGCTATACCAACATATATAAACCTATCAGGGGGCTGCAGTAGCTATACCAACATATATAAACCTATCAGGGGGGGGCTGCAGTAGCTATACCTACATATATAAACCTATCAGGGGGCTGCAGTAGCTATACCAACATATATAAACCTATCAGGGGGCTGCAGTAGCTATACCAACATATATAAACCTATCAGGGGGCTGCAGTAGCTATACCTACATATATAAACCTATCAGGGGGCTGCAGTAGCTATACCAACATATATAAACCTATCAGGGGGCTGCAGTAGCTATACCTACATATATAAACCTATCAGGGGGCTGCAGTAGCTATACCTACATATATAAACCTATCAGGGGGCTGCAGTAGCTATACCAACATATATAAACCTATCAGGGGGGGCTGCAGTAGCTATACCAACATATATAAACCTATCAGGGGGCTGCAGTAGCTATACCAACATATATAAACCTATCAGGGGGGGCTGCAGTAGCTATACCAACATATATAAACCTATCAGGGGGCTGCAGTAGCTATACCAACATATATAAACCTATCAGGGGGGGGCTGCAGTAGCTATACCTACATATATAAACCTATCAGGGGGGGCTGCAGTAGCTATACCAACATATATAAACCTATCAGGGGGCTGCAGTAGCTATACCAACATATATAAACCTATCAGGGGGGGCTGCAGTAGCTATACCAACATATATAAACCTATCAGGGGGCTGCAGTAGCTATACCAACATATATAAACCTATCAGGGGGCTGCAGTAGCTATACCAACATATATAAACCTATCAGGGGGCTGCAGTAGCTATACCTACATATATAACCTATCAGGGGGCTGCAGTAGCTATACCAACATATATAAACCTATCAGGGGGCTGCAGTAGCTATACCAACATATATAAACCTATCAGGGGGCTGCAGTAGCTATACCTACATATATAAACCTATCAGGGGGGGGCTGCAGTAGCTATACCAACATATATAAACCTATCAGGGGGCTGCAGTAGCTATACCAACATATATAAACCTATCAGGGGGCTGCAGTAGCTATACCTACATATATAAACCTATCAGGGGGCTGCAGTAGCTATACCAACATATATAAACCTATCAGGGGGGGCTGCAGTAGCTATACCAACATATATAAACCTATCAGGGGGCTGCAGTAGCTATACCAACATATATAAACCTATCAGGGGGGGCTGCAGTAGCTATACCAACATATATAAACCTATCAGGGGGCTGCAGTAGCTATACCTACATATATAAACCTATCAGGGGGCTGCAGTAGCTATACCAACATATATAAACCTATCAGGGGGGGCTGCAGTAGCTATACCAACATATATAAACCTATCAGGGGGCTGCAGTAGCTATACCTACATATATAAACCTATCAGGGGGGGCTGCAGTAGCTATACCTACATATATAAACCTATCAGGGGGGGCTGCAGTAGCTATACCAACATATATAAACCTATCAGGGGGGGCTGCAGTAGCTATACCAACATATATAAACCTATCAGGGGGCTGCAGTAGCTATACCTACATATATAAACCTATCAGGGGGCTGCAATAGCTATACCAACATATATAAACCTATCAGGGGGCTGCAGTAGCTATACCTACATATATAAACCTATCAGGGGGGGCTGCAGTAGCTATACCAACATATATAAACCTATCAGGGGGGGGCTGCAGTAGCTATACCAACATATATAAACCTATCAGGGGGCTGCAGTAGCTATACCAACATATATAAACCTATCAGGGGGGGCTGCAGTAGCTATACCAACATATATAAACCTATCAGGGGGCTGCAGTAGCTATACCAACATATATAAACCTATCAGGGGGCTGCAGTAGCTATACCTACATATACAAACCTATCAGGGGGCTGCAGTAGCTATACCTACATATATAAACCTATCAGGGGGCTGCAGTAGCTATACCTACATATATAAACCTATCAGGGGGCTGCAGTAGCTATACCTACATATATAAACCTATCAGGGGGCTGCAGTAGCTATACCTACATATATAAACCTATCAGGGGGCTGCAGTAGCTATACCAACATATATAAACCTATCAGGGGGCTGCAGTAGCTATACCTACATATATAAACCTATCAGGGGGCTGCAGTAGCTATACCAACATATATAAACCTATCAGGGGGCTGCAGTAGCTATACCAACATATATAAACCTATCAGGGGGCTGCAGTAGCTATACCTACATATATAAACCTATCAGGGGGGGGCTGCAGTAGCTATACCAACATATATAAACCTATCAGGGGGCTGCAGTAGCTATACCAACATATATAAACCTATCAGGGGGCTGCAGTAGCTATACCAACATATATAACCTATCAGGGGGCTGCAGTAGCTATACCTACATATATAAACCTATCAGGGGGCTGCAGTAGCTATACCAACATATATAAACCTATCAGGGGGGCTGCAGTAGCTATACCTACATATATAAACCTATCAGGGGGGGCTGCAGTAGCTATACCAACATATATAAACCTATCAGGGGGCTGCAGTAGCTATACCAACATATATAAACCTATCAGGGGGCTGCAGTAGCTATACCAACATATATAAACCTATCAGGGGGCTGCAGTAGCTATACCTACATATATAAACCTATCAGGGGGCTGCAGTAGCTATACCAACATATATAAACCTATCAGGGGGCTGCAGTAGCTATACCAACATATATAAACCTATCAGGGGGCTGCAGTAGCTATACCAACATATATAAACCTATCAGGGGGGGCTGCAGTAGCTATACCTACATATATAAACCTATCAGGGGGGGCTGCAGTAGCTATACCTACATATATAAACCTATCAGGGGGCTGCAGTAGCTATACCTACATATATAAACCTATCAGGGGGGGCTGCAGTAGCTATACCTACATATATAAACCTATCAGGGGGCTGCAGTAGCTATACCAACATATATAAACCTATCAGGGGGCTGCAGTAGCTATACCAACATATATAAACCTATCAGGGGGGGCTGCAGTAGCTATACCAACATATATAAACCTATCAGGGGGCTGCAGTAGCTATACCTACATATATAAACCTATCAGGGGGCTGCAGTAGCTATACCTACATATATAAACCTATCAGGGGGCTGCAGTAGCTATACCTACATATATAAACCTATCAGGGGGCTGCAGTAGCTATACCTACATATATAAACCTATCAGGGGGCTGCAGTAGCTATACCAACATATATAAACCTATCAGGGGGCTGCAGTAGCTATACCAACATATATAAACCTATCAGGGGGGGCTGCAGTAGCTATACCTACATATATAAACCTATCAGGGGGGGCTGCAGTAGCTATACCAACATATATAAACCTATCAGGGGGGGCTGCAGTAGCTATACCTACATATATAAACCTATCAGGGGGGGCTGCAGTAGCTATACCAACATATATAAACCTATCAGGGGGCTGCAGTAGCTATACCTACATATATAAACCTATCAGGGGGCTGCAGTAGCTATACCTACATATATAAACCTATCAGGGGGCTGCAGTAGCTATACCTACATATATAAACCTATCAGGGGGCTGCAGTAGCTATACCTACATATATAAACCTATCAGGGGGGGCTGCAGTAGCTATACCTACATATATAAACCTATCAGGGGGCTGCAGTAGCTATACCTACATATATAAACCTATCAGGGGGCTGCAGTAGCTATACCTACATATATAAACCTATCAGGGGGGGCTGCAGTAGCTATACCTACATATATAAACCTATCAGGGGGCTGCAGTAGCTATACCTACATATATAAACCTATCAGGGGGGGCTGCAGTAGCTATACCTACATATATAAACCTATCAGGGGGCTGCAGTAGCTATACCTACATATATAAACCTATCAGGGGGGGCTGCAGTAGCTATACCTACATATATAAACCTATCAGGGGGCTGCAGTAGCTATACCAACATATATAAACCTATCAGGGGGCTGCAGTAGCTATACCAACATATATAAACCTATCAGGGGGGGCTGCAGTAGCTATACCTACATATATAAACCTATCAGGGGGCTGCAGTAGCTATACCAACATATATAAACCTATCAGGGGGCTGCAGTAGCTATACCTACATATATAAACCTATCAGGGGGGGCTGCAGTAGCTATACCTACATATATAAACCTATCAGGGGGCTGCAGTAGCTATACCAACATATATAAACCTATCAGGGGGCTGCAGTAGCTATACCAACATATATAAACCTATCAGGGGGGGCTGCAGTAGCTATACCTACATATATAAACCTATCAGGGGGCTGCAGTAGCTATACCAACATATATAAACCTATCAGGGGGCTGCAGTAGCTATACCTACATATATAAACCTATCAGGGGGGGCTGCAGTAGCTATACCAACATATATAAACCTATCAGGGGGCTGCAGTAGCTATACCAACATATATAAACCTATCAGGGGGCTGCAGTAGCTATACCTACATATATAAACCTATCAGGGGGGGCTGCAGTAGCTATACCAACATATATAAACCTATCAGGGGGGGCTGCAGTAGCTATACCTACATATATAAACCTATCAGGGGGGGCTGCAGTAGCTATACCAACATATATAAACCTATCAGGGGGCTGCAGTAGCTATACCAACATATATAAACCTATCAGGGGGCTGCAGTAGCTATACCAACATATATAAACCTATCAGGGGGCTGCAGTAGCTATACCTACATATATAAACCTATCAGGGGGCTGCAGTAGCTATACCTACATATATAAACCTATCAGGGGGGGCTGCAGTAGCTATACCAACATATATAAACCTATCAGGGGGCTGCAGTAGCTATACCTACATATATAAACCTATCAGGGGGCTGCAGTAGCTATACCAACATATATAAACCTATCAGGGGGCTGCAGTAGCTATACCTACATATATAAACCTATCAGGGGGGGCTGCAGTAGCTATACCTACATATATAAACCTATCAGGGGGCTGCAGTAGCTATACCTACATATATAAACCTATAGGCCTAGTAAGAGAGGAAGATAAAAAAAAAAATAATAATAATAATTATCTTGTTCTGGAAACAGTAGAGTTGTGTGCTTTGCCTCCGGACCTTGGATGAGTCACACGACAGCCAGTGATGCTCCTTGACGGTCACATGACACACAGCCAGTGATGCTCCTTGACAGTCACATGACACACAGCCAGCGATGCTCCTTGACGGTCACATGACACACAGCCAGTGATGCTCCTTGACGGTCACACGACACACAGCCAGTGATGCTCCTTGACAGTCACATGACACACAGCCAGTGATGCTCCTTGACGGTCACATGACACACAGCCAGCGATGCTCCTTGACGGTCACATGACACACAGCCAGCGATGCTCCTTGACGGTCACATGACACACAGCGATGCTCCTTGACGGTCACATGACACACAGCCAGTGATGCTCCTTGACGGTCACATGACACACAGCCAGTGATGCTCCTTGACGGTCACACGACACACAGCCAGTGATGCTCCTTGACGGTCACATGACACACAGCGATGCTCCTTGACGGTCACATGACACACAGCGATGCTCCTTGACGGTCACACGACACACAGCCAGTGATGCTCCTTGACGGTCACATGACACACAGCCAGTGATGCTCCTTGACAGTCACATGACACACAGCCAGCGATGCTCCTTGACGGTCACACGACACACAGCCAGTGATGCTCCTTGACGGTCACATGACACACAGCGATGCTCCTTGACAGTCACATGACACACAGCCAGTGATGCTCCTTGACGGTCACATGACACACAGCCAGTGATGCTCCTTGACGGTCACATGACACACAGCCAGCGATGCTCCTTGACGGTCACATGACACACAGCGATGCTCCTTGACGGTCACATGACACACAGCCAGTGATGCTCCTTGACGGTCACATGACACACAGCCAGTGATGCTCCTTGACTTGCGCTTCAGCACACGACTCTCTTTCGTGCCACAGCTCTCCATTTCAGAGAGGAATTGATTAAAGATTCTAAATATTCCCCTCGTCCCTGCTATTGCTTTTTAACAGTCTTTTATGTATTATTTTGGTGATGCCATCGTATAAAGTGCATCTGGAAAAATATTCAGACCCCTTGACTATGTCCACATTTTGTTGCAGCCTTACAGCCTTATTTATTTTCCTCATCAATCTACACACAATACCCCATAATGACAAAGCCAAAAT
Organism: Oncorhynchus kisutch; assembly: GCF_002021735.2. Classification (NCBI taxonomy): domain Eukaryota; kingdom Metazoa; phylum Chordata; class Actinopteri; order Salmoniformes; family Salmonidae; genus Oncorhynchus; species Oncorhynchus kisutch. The sequence continues at coordinate 88,358,413 of NC_034187.2, forward strand.
AGATTTTTAGAAATATCATATTTACATAAGTATTCAGACCCTTTGCTATGAGACTTAACATTTTGCTCCGGTGCATCCTGTTCTCATTGATCATCCTTGAAATGTTTCTACAACTTGATTGGAGTCCACTTGCATTAAATTCAATTGATTGGAAATGATTTGAAAAGGCACACACCTGTCTGACAGTGCATGTCAGCAAAAGACAAGCCATGAGGTTGAAGGAGTTGTCCGTAGAGCTCCTAGACAGGATTGTGTCGAGGCACAGATCTGGGGAAGGGAACCTCCATCCTTCTTAAATGGAAGAAGTTTGGCTGCCAGGCCAAACTGAGCAATCAGGGTGAAGGGCCTTGCTCAGGGAGGTGACCAAGAACCCGTTGGTCACTCTGATAGAGCTCCAGAGTTCCTCTGTGGAGATGAGAGAATCTTCCAGAAGGACAACCATCTCTGCAGCACTCCACCAATCAGGCCCTTATGGTAGAGTGGCCAGACAAAAGCCCCTACTCAGTAAAAGGCACATGACAGCCCGCTTGGTGTTTGCCAAAAGGCATCTAAAGACTCTCAGACCATGAGAAACAAGATTCTCTGGTCTGTTGAAACCCAGATTGAACTCTTTGGCCTGAATGCCAAGCGTCACGTCTGGAGGAAACCTGGCACCATCCCTACGGTGAAGCATGGTGGTGGCAGCATCATGCTGTGGGGATGTTTTTCAGCGGTAGGGACTGGGTGACTAGTTAGGATCGAGGGAATGATGAATGGAGCAAAGTACAGAGCGATCCTTGATGAAAACCTGCTCCAGAGCGCTCAGGACCTCAGACTGGGGCTAAGGTTCACCTTACAACAGGACAATGAGCATAAGCACACAGCCAAGACAACACTTCAGGACAAGTCTCTGAAAGTCCTTGAGTGGCCCAGCCAGAGCCCGGACTTGAACCCGATCGAACATCTCTGGCGAAATCCGAAAACAGCTGTGCAGCGATGCTCCACATCCAACCTGACAGAGTTTGAGAGGATCTACAGAGAAGAACAGGCAAAAGGCTGTAATCGCTGCCAAAGGTGCTTCAACAAAGTACTTAGTAAAAGGTCTGAATAATTATGTCAATGTGACATTTCTGTGTTTTATTTTATACATTTGCAAAAATGTTATGGGGTATTGTGTGTAGATTGATGAAGGGGAAAAAAACTATTTAAGCATTTTCAGAATAAGGCTGTAACGTAACAAAATGTGGAAAAAGTCAAGGGGTCTGAATACTTTCCCAATGCACTGTATCTCAATGTTTTATGGGTACTTAATCATGCTAGGACATCGCCCTAGTCGTCTCTTTGTAAAGTGGTTGACTGTTACAAGTGACATTGTGCTAATGGCAGGGCCCTATTTACAAAGCAGCCCTGCCGCCTGCCTGCCTGGCTGACTGACAGGCTGACTGACAGACTGACAGCCTGGCTAACCAAACCGCCACCCTCTGGTTACAGATGAATAATTGCCCACAGAGGACTGATTTGCTGCTGATATCCCCTGTGGGCTCTCTCTTCTCTCCTCTACTCCTCTCTGCTCTCTCTCTTCTCTCCTCTACTCCTCTCTGCTCTCTCTTCTCTCTTCTCTCCTCTCTGCTCTCTCTTCTCTCCTCTACTCCTCTCTGCTCTCTCTCTTCTCTCCTCTACTCCTCTCTGCTCTCTCTCTTCTCTCCTCTACTCCTCTCTGCTCTCTCTTCTCTCTTCTCTCCTCTCTGCTCTCTCTTCTCTCCTCTACTCCTCTCTGCTCTCTCTCTTCTCTCCTCTACTCCTCTCTGCTCTCTCTCTTCTCTCCTCTACTCCTCTCTGCTCTCTCTCTTCTCTCCTCTACTCCTCTCTGCTCTCTCTTCTCTCCTCTCTGCACTCTCTCTTCTCTCCTCTACTCCTCTCTGCACTCTCTCTTCTCTCCTCTACTCCTCTCTGCTCTCTCTCTTCTCTCCTCTACTCCTCTCTGCTCTCTCTTCTCTCCTCTCTGCACTCTCTCTTCTCTCCTCTACTCCTCTCTGCACTCTCTCTTCTCTCCTCTACTCCTCTCTGCTCTCTCTCTTCTCTCCTCTACTCCTCTCTGCTCTCTCTCTTCTCTCCTCTACTCCTCTCTGCTCTCTCTTATCTCCTCTCTGCACTCTCTCTTCTCTCCTCTACTCCTCTCTGCACTCTCTCTTCTCTCCTCTACTCCTCTCTGCTCTCTCTCTTCTCTCCTCTACTCCTCTCTGCTCTCTCTCTTCTCTCCTCTACTCCTCTCTGCTCTCTCTTCTCTCCTCTCTGCACTGTCTCTTCTCTCCTCTACTCCTCTCTGCTCTCTCTTCTCTCCTCTACTCCTCTCTGCACTGTCTCTTCTCTCCTCTACTCCTCTCTGCACTCTCTCTTCTCTCCTCTCTGCACTGTCTCTTCTCTCCTCTACTCCTCTCTGCTCTCTCTTCTCTCCTTTACTCCTCTCTGCACTGTCTCTTCTCTACTCTAATCCAATCTTGATAAACTCCCGTATCTATTAAGTGAAATACCACAGTGTGCCATCACAACACACAGTACTACATAGAGCCATGACTACATGAGGTAACTGATGCAGCAGGAGAATCAGATTTAAAAAACAGATACAAATACAATCCAGGTGGACGTCAGTTGAGCGGTGACACCTCTGACAGTATATATAACTCCGATAGTTGTTGCGGCTGGTGTGAGCTAAAACTAACAGGTCTGTGAGAGCCGGAATTCTTACTGATTGGTAGGTATATAACTCCGATAGTTGTTGCAGCTGGCTTCCGGGTTTCGCGAGCTCGTGATAAGGAGCGGGTCATGTTTCGGGGGACGCATGACTCGACCTTTGACCCACCTGAGTCTGTTGGGGAATTGCAGCGATGAGAGAAGATCGTAATCACGAAATTGGGGAGAGAAAAAAAACAGTTTATATGTAAACTCTTTTTATAAATATATATTTAAATATATATTTTTGTGAGTGTAATGTTTGTCTATTTCGCTTTGGAATTTAAAACATATGTTTCCCAATGAAAGCCCTTGGAGTTGCATTGACATTGAAAGCCCTTGGAGTTGCATTGACAATGAAAGCCCTTGGAGTTGCATTGACATTGAAAGCCCTTGGAGTTGCATTGACATTGAAAGCCCTTGGAGTTGCATTGACAATGAAAGCCCTTGGAGTTGCATTGACATTGAAAGCCCTTGGAGTTGCATTGACAATGAAAGCCCTTGGAGTTGCATTGACATTGAAAGCCCTTGGAGTTGCATTGACAATGAAAGCCCTTGGAGTTGCATTGACAATGAAAGCCCTTGGAGTTGCATTGACATTGAAACTGAGAGATTTTGTTTTCTGTGTCCCCCAAAGGCATTTCTCTTTTTATATTTTATATTTATTCCATGTCTGTCTTTATTAATAGTGTCTTCAGAAAGGATTCACACCACTTGACTTTTCTCGTACCCCCCCCCCCCCCCCCCCCCCCCCCCCCCCCACACACACACACAATTATCTGTAAGGTCCCTCAGTCAAACACAGATTCAACCACAAAGACCAGGGAGGTTATCCAATGCCTCTGTATCTAATTATTCATTCATTTATTTATCTATTTATACATTTCTGTCTTCTATCTACTTATTCATTTATCTCTATATATTTATTAATTTATTTCTATCTATTAATGTATCTCTTTCTATCTATATATTCCTTCATCTCTATATATTTATTAATCTCTTTCAATCTATGAATTCATCTCTTTCCATGTATTGATTAATTTATCTCTATCAATCCTTTTTACTCATTTAGCTCCTGATATTTATTGATTAATTCATGTCTTTATATTTAATTATTTAACTCTTTAATTTCTATCTATTTATTAATGTATCTCTATCTATTTAGTCATTTCTTTCTTTGTATCTATTTATTCATTCATCTATATTTTTTTGTCATTGATCTCTTTGTATTTTGTCAATTTATGCATTTATCTCTATTTATTTATTAATGTATTTATATATTTCTCTATTTATTCATTTATTGCTGTCAACCTATTTATTCTTTATCTCTATCTATCTATTTATTAACTTATTTATTTATTTATTTATTTATTTTATTTCACCTTTATTTAACCAGGTAGGCAAGTTGAGAACAAGTTCTCATTTACAATTGCGACCTGGCCCAAGATAAAGCAAAGCAGTTCGACAGATACAACGACACAGAGTTACACATGGAGTAAAAACAAACATACAGTCAATAATACAGTATAAACAAGTCTATATACAATGTGAGCAAATGAGGTGAGAAGGGAGGTAAAGGCAAAAAAAGGCCATGGTGGCAAAGTAAATACAATATAGCAAGTAAAACACTGGAATGGTAGTTTTGCAGTGGAAGAAAGTGCAAAGTAGAAATAAAAATAATGGGGTGCAAAGGAGCAAAATAAATTAATTAATTAAAATTAAATACAGTTGGGAAAGAGGTAGTTGTTTGGGCTAAATTATAGGTGGGCTATGTACAGGTGCAGTAATCTGTGAGCTGCTCTGACAGTTGGTGCTTAAAGCTCGTGAGGGAGATAAGTGTTTCCAGTTTCAGAGATTTTTGTAGTTTGTTCCAGTCATTGGCAGCAGAGAACTGGAAGGAGAGGTGGCCAAAGAAAGAATTGGTTTTGGGGGTGACCAGAGAGATATACCTGCTGGAGTGCGTTGCGTGCTACAGGTGGGTGATGCTATGGTGACCAGCGAGCTGAGATAAGGGGGGACTTTACCTAGCAGGGTCTTGTAGATGACCTGGAGCCAGTGGGTTTGGCGACGAGTATGAAGCGAGGGCCAGCCAACGAGAGCGTACAGGTCGCAATGGTGGGTAGTATATGGGGCTTTGGTGACAAAACGGATTGCACTGTGATAGACTGCATCCAATTTGTTGAGTAGGGTATTGGAGGCTATTTTGTAAATGACATCGCCGAAGTCGAGGATTGGTAGGATGGTCAGTTTTACAAGGGTATGTTTGGCAGCATGAGTGAAGGATGCTTTGTTGCGGAATAGGAAGCCAATTCTAGATTTAACTTTGGATTGGAGATGTTTGATGTGGGTCTGGAAGGAGAGTTTACAGTCTAACCAGACACCTAAGTATTTGTAGTTGTCCACGTATTCTAAGTCAGAGCCGTCATGAGTAGTGATGTTGGAAAATAATTTATCTCTGTATATTCATTAATTTAACGATTTCCTTTCATTCATATATCTCTATCTATTAATTCATCTCTTTCAATGCATTCCTTTATATCTATCTATCTGTATGTATATCTATATATTGGGGTGGAAGGGTAGTCTAGTGGTTAGGGTGTTGGACTAGAAACTGAAAGGTTGCAAGTTCAAATCCCTGAGCTGACAAGGTACAAATCTGTCGTTCTGTCCCTGAACAGGCAGTTAACCCACTGTTCCTAGGCCGTCATTGAAAATAAGAATTTGTTCTTAACTGACTTGCCTGGTTAAATAAAGATAAAATATGAATTTATATCTAGCTATTCATGTCTTTATACAAATGAATTTATCTCTTTCAATTGGTTTATTTATGTATCTTTCTATTTATTAATTTATTTCTAAATATTTAAATTGATCCATATCTCTATTTATTAATTTATCTCTTTCTGTTTCTTAATTCATTGACATCAATTTGATTACTTCTATCTATTTATTTATTTATCTTATTTGATGTAATCATTTGTCTCTATATATGAATGGGAGTCTGTTGGATGACTTTAATTAAGAATATTAGTATATTAGTAAGTGACTGACACGGTCTCTGAGAGGCATGTCCAGACTGGTACTGGTACTGGTACTGAGAGGCATGTCCAGACTGGTACTGACTGGTACTGAGAGGCATGTCCAGACTGGGACTGGTACTGAGAGGCATGTCCAGACTGGGACTGGTACTGAGAGGCATGTCCAGACGGGTACTGAGAGGCATGTCCAGACTGGTACTGAGAGGCATGTCCAGACTGGTACTGAGAGGCATGTCCAGACTGGGATTGGTACTGAGAGGCATGTCCAGACTGGTACTGGTACTGAGAGGCATGTCCAGACTGGGATTGGTACTGAGAGGCATGTCCAGACTGGTACTGGTACTGAGAGGCATGTCCAGACTGGTACTGGTACTGAGAGGCATGTCCAGACTGGTACTGGTACTGAGAGGCATGTCCAGACTGGTATTGGGACTGAGAGGCATGTCCAGACTGGAATTGGTACTGAGAGGCATGTCCAGAATGGTACTGAGAGGCATGTCCAGACTGGTACTGAGAGGCATGTCCAGACTGGGACTGGTACTGAGAGGCATGTCCAGACTGGTACTGAGAGGCATGTCCAGACTGGGACTGAGAGGCATGTCCAGACTGGGACTGAGAGGCATGTCCAGACTGGTACTGAGAGGCATGTCCAGACTGGTACTGGTACTGAGAGGCATGTCCAGACTGGGACTGGTACTGAGAGGCATGTCCAGACTGGGACTGGTACTGAGAGGCATGTCCAGACTGGGACTGGTACTGAGAGGCATGTCCAGACTGGTACTGAGAGGCATGTCCAGACTGGTACTGAGAGGCATGTCCAGACTGGTACTGAGAGGCATGTCCAGACTGGGATTGGTACTGAGAGGCATGTCCAGACTGGTACTGGTACTGAGAGGCATGTCCAGACTGGGATTGGTACTGAGAGGCATGTCCAGACTGGTACTGGTACTGGTACTGAGAGGCATGTCCAGACTGGGATTGGTACTGAGAGGCATATCCAGACTGGGATTGGTACTGAGAGGCATGTCCAGACTGGTACTGAGAGGCACGTCCAGACTGGTACTGAGAGGCATGTCCAGACTGGTACTGAGAGGCATGTCCAGACTGGGACTGAGAGGCATGTCCAGACTGGTACTGAGAGGCATGTCCAGACTGGTACTGAGAGGCATGTCCAGACTGGTACTGAGAGGATGTCCAGACTGGTACTGAGAGGCATGTCCAGACTGGTACTGAGAGGCATGTCCAGACTGGGACTGAGAGGCATGTCCAGACTGGTACTGAGAGGCATGTCCAGACTGGTACTGAGAGGCATGTCCAGACTGGTACTGGTACTGAGAGGCATGTCCAGACTGGTACTGGTACTGAGAGGCATGTCCAGACTGGTACTGGTACTGAGAGCCATGTCCAGACTGGGACTGAGAGGCATGTCCAGACTGGGATTGGTACTGAGAGGCATGTCCAGACTGGTACTGAGAGGCATGTCCAGACTGGTACTGGTACTGAGAGGCATGTCCAGACTGGTACTGGTACTGAGAGGCATGTCCAGACTGGTACTGGTACTGAGAGGCATGTCCAGACTGGTACTGGTACTGAGAGGCATGTCCAGACTGGTACTGGTACTGAGAGGCATGTCCAGACTGGTATTGGGACTGAGAGGCATGTCCAGACTGGAATTGGTACTGAGAGGCATGTCCAGAATGGTACTGAGAGGCATGTCCAGACTGGTACTGAGAGGCATGTCCAGACTGGGACTGGTACTGAGAGGCATGTCCAGACTGGTACTGAGAGGCATGTCCAGACTGGGACTGAGAGGCATGTCCAGACTGGGACTGAGAGGCATGTCCAGACTGGTACTGAGAGGCATGTCCAGACTGGTACTGGTACTGAGAGGCATGTCCAGACTGGGACTGGTACTGAGAGGCATGTCCAGACTGGGACTGGTACTGAGAGGCATGTCCAGACGGGTACTGAGAGGCATGTCCAGACTGGTACTGAGAGGCATGTCCAGACTGGGATTGGTACTGAGAGGCATGTCCAGACTGGTACTGGTACTGAGAGGCATGTCCAGACTGGGATTGGTACTGAGAGGCATGTCCAGACTGGTACTGGTACTGGTACTGAGAGGCATGTCCAGACTGGGATTGGTACTGAGAGGCATGTCCAGACTGGGATTGGTACTGAGAGGCATGTCCAGACTGGTACTGAGAGGCATGTCCAGACTGGTACTGAGAGGCATGTCCAGACTGGTACTGGTACTGAGAGGCATGTCCAGACTGGTACTGAGAGGCATGTCCAGACTGGTACTGAGAGGCATGTCCAGACTGGGACTGAGAGGCATGTCCAGACTGGTACTGAGAGGCATGTCCAGACTGGTACTGAGAGGCATGTCCAGACTGGTACTGAGAGGATGTCCAGACTGGTACTGAGAGGCATGTCCAGACTGGTACTGAGAGGCATGTCCAGACTGGGACTGAGAGGCATGTCCAGACTGGTACTGAGAGGCATGTCCAGACTGGTACTGAGAGGCATGTCCAGACTGGTACTGGTACTGAGAGGCATGTCCAGACTGGTACTGGTACTGAGAGGCATGTCCAGACTGGTACTGGTACTGAGAGCCATGTCCAGACTGGGACTGAGAGGCATGTCCAGACTGGGATTGGTACTGAGAGGCATGTCCAGACTGGTACTGAGAGGCATGTCCAGACTGGTACTGGTACTGAGAGGCATGTCCAGACTGTACTGAGAGGCATGTCCAGACTGGTACTGAGAGGCATGTCCAGACTGGGACTGAGAGGCATGTCCAGACTGGTACTGAGAGGCATGTCCAGACTGGTACTGAGAGGCATGTCCAGACTGGTACTGAGAGGATGTCCAGACTGGTACTGAGAGGCATGTCCAGACTGGTACTGAGAGGCATGTCCAGACTGGGACTGAGAGGCATGTCCAGACTGGTACTGAGAGGCATGTCCAGACTGGTACTGAGAGGCATGTCCAGACTGGTACTGGTACTGAGAGGCATGTCCAGACTGGTACTGGTACTGAGAGGCATGTCCAGACTGGTACTGGTACTGAGAGCCATGTCCAGACTGGGACTGAGAGGCATGTCCAGACTGGGATTGGTACTGAGAGGCATGTCCAGACTGGTACTGAGAGGCATGTCCAGACTGGTACTGGTACTGAGAGGCATGTCCAGACTGGTACTGGTACTGAGAGGCATGTCCAGACTGGTACTGGTACTGAGAGGCATGTCCAGACTGGTACTGGTACTGAGAGGCATGTCCAGACTGGTATTGGGACTGAGAGGCATGTCCAGACTGGAATTGGTACTGAGAGGCATGTCCAGAATGGTACTGAGAGGCATGTCCAGACTGGTACTGAGAGGCATGTCCAGACTGGGACTGGTACTGAGAGGCATGTCCAGACTGGTACTGAGAGGCATGTCCAGACTGGGACTGAGAGGCATGTCCAGACTGGGACTGAGAGGCATGTCCAGACTGGTACTGAGAGGCATGTCCAGACTGGTACTGGTACTGAGAGGCATGTCCAGACTGGGACTGGTACTGAGAGGCATGTCCAGACTGGGACTGGTACTGAGAGGCATGTCCAGACGGGTACTGAGAGGCATGTCCAGACTGGTACTGAGAGGCATGTCCAGACTGGGATTGGTACTGAGAGGCATGTCCAGACTGGTACTGGTACTGAGAGGCATGTCCAGACTGGGATTGGTACTGAGAGGCATGTCCAGACTGGTACTGGTACTGAGAGGCATGTCCAGACTGGGATTGGTACTGAGAGGCATGTCCAGACTGGTACTGGTACTGGTACTGAGAGGCATGTCCAGACTGGGATTGGTACTGAGAGGCATATCCAGACTGGGATTGGTACTGAGAGGCATGTCCAGACTGGGATTGGTACTGAGAGGCATGTCCAGACTGGTACTGAGAGGCATGTCCAGACTGGTACTGAGAGGCATGTCCAGACTGGTACTGGTACTGAGAGGCATGTCCAGACTGGTACTGAGAGGCATGTCCAGACTGGTACTGAGAGACATGTCCAGACTGGGACTGAGAGGCATGTCCAGACTGGTACTGGTACTGAGAGGCATGTCCAGACTGATACTGGTACTGAGAGGCATGTCCAGACTGGTACTGAGAGGCATGTCCAGACTGGTACTGGTACTGAGAGGCATGTCCGGACTGGTACTGGTACTGAGAGGCATGTCCAGACTGGTACTGAGAGGCATGTCCAGACTGGGATTGGTACTGAGAGGCATGTCCAGACTGGTACTGGTACTGAGAGGCATGTCCAGACTGGGATTGGTACTGAGAGGCATGTCCAGACTGGTACTGGTACTGGTACTGAGAGGCATGTCCAGACTGGGATTGGTACTGAGAGGCATATCCAGACTGGGATTGGTACTGAGAGGCATGTCCAGACTGGTACTGAGAGGCACGTCCAGACTGGTACTGAGAGGCATGTCCAGACTGTACTGAGAGGCATGTCCAGACTGGGACTGAGAGGCATGTCCAGACTGGTACTGAGAGGCATGTCCAGACTGGTACTGAGAGGCATGTCCAGACTGGTACTGAGAGGATGTCCAGACTGGTACTGAGAGGCATGTCCAGACTGGTACTGAGAGGCATGTCCAGACTGGGACTGAGAGGCATGTCCAGACTGGTACTGAGAGGCATGTCCAGACTGGTACTGAGAGGCATGTCCAGACTGGTACTGGTACTGAGAGGCATGTCCAGACTGGTACTGGTACTGAGAGGCATGTCCAGACTGGTACTGGTACTGAGAGCCATGTCCAGACTGGGACTGAGAGGCATGTCCAGACTGGGATTGGTACTGAGAGGCATGTCCAGACTGGTACTGAGAGGCATGTCCAGACTGGTACTGGTACTGAGAGGCATGTCCAGACTGGTACTGGTACTGAGAGGCATGTCCAGACTGGTACTGGTACTGAGAGGCATGTCCAGACTGGTACTGGTACTGAGAGGCATGTCCAGACTGGTACTGGTACTGAGAGGCATGTCCAGACTGGTATTGGGACTGAGAGGCATGTCCAGACTGGAATTGGTACTGAGAGGCATGTCCAGAATGGTACTGAGAGGCATGTCCAGACTGGTACTGAGAGGCATGTCCAGACTGGGACTGGTACTGAGAGGCATGTCCAGACTGGTACTGAGAGGCATGTCCAGACTGGGACTGAGAGGCATGTCCAGACTGGGACTGAGAGGCATGTCCAGACTGGTACTGAGAGGCATGTCCAGACTGGTACTGGTACTGAGAGGCATGTCCAGACTGGGACTGGTACTGAGAGGCATGTCCAGACTGGGACTGGTACTGAGAGGCATGTCCAGACGGGTACTGAGAGGCATGTCCAGACTGGTACTGAGAGGCATGTCCAGACTGGGATTGGTACTGAGAGGCATGTCCAGACTGGTACTGGTACTGAGAGGCATGTCCAGACTGGGATTGGTACTGAGAGGCATGTCCAGACTGGTACTGGTACTGGTACTGAGAGGCATGTCCAGACTGGGATTGGTACTGAGAGGCATGTCCAGACTGGGATTGGTACTGAGAGGCATGTCCAGACTGGTACTGAGAGGCATGTCCAGACTGGTACTGAGAGGCATGTCCAGACTGGTACTGGTACTGAGAGGCATGTCCAGACTGGTACTGAGAGGCATGTCCAGACTGGTACTGAGAGGCATGTCCAGACTGGGACTGAGAGGCATGTCCAGACTGGTACTGAGAGGCATGTCCAGACTGGTACTGAGAGGCATGTCCAGACTGGTACTGAGAGGATGTCCAGACTGGTACTGAGAGGCATGTCCAGACTGGTACTGAGAGGCATGTCCAGACTGGGACTGAGAGGCATGTCCAGACTGGTACTGAGAGGCATGTCCAGACTGGTACTGAGAGGCATGTCCAGACTGGTACTGGTACTGAGAGGCATGTCCAGACTGGTACTGGTACTGAGAGGCATGTCCAGACTGGTACTGGTACTGAGAGCCATGTCCAGACTGGGACTGAGAGGCATGTCCAGACTGGGATTGGTACTGAGAGGCATGTCCAGACTGGTACTGAGAGGCATGTCCAGACTGGTACTGGTACTGAGAGGCATGTCCAGACTGGTACTGGTACTGAGAGGCATGTCCAGACTGGTACTGGTACTGAGAGGCATGTCCAGACTGGTACTGGTACTGAGAGGCATGTCCAGACTGGTATTGGGACTGAGAGGCATGTCCAGACTGGAATTGGTACTGAGAGGCATGTCCAGAATGGTACTGAGAGGCATGTCCAGACTGGTACTGAGAGGCATGTCCAGACTGGGACTGGTACTGAGAGGCATGTCCAGACTGGTACTGAGAGGCATGTCCAGACTGGGACTGAGAGGCATGTCCAGACTGGGACTGAGAGGCATGTCCAGACTGGTACTGAGAGGCATGTCCAGACTGGTACTGGTACTGAGAGGCATGTCCAGACTGGGACTGGTACTGAGAGGCATGTCCAGACTGGGACTGGTACTGAGAGGCATGTCCAGACGGGTACTGAGAGGCATGTCCAGACTGGTACTGAGAGGCATGTCCAGACTGGGATTGGTACTGAGAGGCATGTCCAGACTGGTACTGGTACTGAGAGGCATGTCCAGACTGGGATTGGTACTGAGAGGCATGTCCAGACTGGTACTGGTACTGAGAGGCATGTCCAGACTGGGATTGGTACTGAGAGGCATGTCCAGACTGGTACTGGTACTGGTACTGAGAGGCATGTCCAGACTGGGATTGGTACTGAGAGGCATATCCAGACTGGGATTGGTACTGAGAGGCATGTCCAGACTGGGATTGGTACTGAGAGGCATGTCCAGACTGGTACTGAGAGGCATGTCCAGACTGGTACTGAGAGGCATGTCCAGACTGGTACTGGTACTGAGAGGCATGTCCAGACTGGTACTGAGAGGCATGTCCAGACTGGTACTGAGAGACATGTCCAGACTGGGACTGAGAGGCATGTCCAGACTGGTACTGGTACTGAGAGGCATGTCCAGACTGATACTGGTACTGAGAGGCATGTCCAGACTGGTACTGAGAGGCATGTCCAGACTGGTACTGGTACTGAGAGGCATGTCCGGACTGGTACTGGTACTGAGAGGCATGTCCAGACTGGTACTGGTACTGAGAGGCATGTCCAGACTGGGACTGAGAGGCATGTCCAGACTGGGATTGGTACTGAGAGGCATGTCCAGACTGGTACTGAGAGGCATGTCCAGACTGGTACTGGTACTGAGAGGCATGTCCAGACTGGTACTGGTACTGAGAGGCATGTCCAGACTGGTACTGGTACTGAGAGGCATGTCCAGACTGGTACTGGTACTGAGAGGCATGTCCAGACTGGTATTGGGACTGAGAGGCATGTCCAGACTGGAATTGGTACTGAGAGGCATGTCCAGAATGGTACTGAGAGGCATGTCCAGACTGGTACTGAGAGGCATGTCCAGACTGGGACTGGTACTGAGAGGCATGTCCAGACTGGTACTGAGAGGCATGTCCAGACTGGTACTGAGAGGCATGTCCAGACTGGGACTGAGAGGCATGTCCAGACTGGTACTGAGAGGCATGTCCAGACTGGGACTGGTACTGAGAGGCATGTCCAGACTGGGACTGGTACTGAGAGGCATGTCCAGACGGGTACTGAGAGGCATGTCCAGATTGGTACTGAGAGGCATGTCCAGACTGGTACTGAGAGGCATGTCCAGACTGGGATTGGTACTGAGAGGCATGTCCAGACTGGTACTGGTACTGAGAGGCATGTCCAGTCTGGGATTGGTACTGAGAGGCATGTCCAGACTGGTACTGGTACTGGTACTGAGAGGCATGTCCAGACTGGGATTGGTACTGAGAGGCATATCCAGACTGGGATTGGTACTGAGAGGCATGTCCAGACTGGGATTGGTACTGAGAGGCATGTCCAGACTGGTACTGAGAGGCATGTCCAGACTGGTACTGAGAGGCATGTCCAGACTGGTACTGAGAGGCATGTCCAGACTGGTACTGGTACTGAGAGGCATGTCCAGACTGGTACTGAGAGGCATGTCCAGACTGGTACTGAGAGACATGTCCAGACTGGGACTGAGAGGCATGTCCAGACTGGTACTGGTACTGAGAGGCATGTCCAGACTGGTACTGGTACTGAGAGGCATGTCCAGACTGGTACTGAGAGGCATGTCCAGACTGGTACTGGTACTGAGAGGCATGTCCAGACTGGGATTGGTACTGAGAGGCATGTCCAGACTGGTACTGAGAGGCATGTCCAGACTGGTACTGAGAGGCGTGTCCAGACTGGTACTCAGAGGCATGTCCAGACTGGTACTGAGAGGCATGTCCAGACTGGTACTGAGAGGCATGTCCAGACTGGTACTGGTACTGAGAGGCATGTCCAGACTGGTACTGAGAGGCATGTCCAGACTGGTACTGGTACTGAGAGGCATGTCCAGACTGGTACTGAGAGGCATGTCCAGACTGGTACTGGTACTGAGAGGCATGTCCAGACTGGGACTGGTACTGAGAGGCATGTCCAGACGGGTACTGAGAGGCATGTCCAGACTGGTACTGAGAGGCATGTCCAGACTGGTACTGAGAGGCATGTCTAGACTGGGATTGGGACTGAGAGGCATGTCCAGACTGGTACTGAGAGACATGTCCAGACTGGTACTGGTACTGAGAGGCATGTCCAGACTGGTACTGAGAGGCATGTCCAGACTGGTACTGAGAGGCATGTCCAGACTGGTACTGAGAGGCATGTCCAGACTGGTACTGGTACTGAGAGGCATGTCCAGGCTGGGATTGGTACTGAGAGGCATGTCCAGACTGGTACTGAGAGGCATGTCCAGACTGGTACTGAGAGGCATGTCCAGACTGGGACTGGTACTGGTACTGAGAGGCATGTCCAGACTGGTACTGAGAGGCATGTCCAGACTGGGACTGAGAGGCATGTCCAGACTGGTACTGAGAGGCATGTCCAGACTGGTACTGAGAGGCATGTCCAGACTGGTACTGAGAGGCATGTCCAGACTGGGACTGAGAGGCATGTCCAGACTGGGACTGCGACTGCAGAGAATAGAGTCCCAGATAATAGAGTCCCAGAGAATAGAGTCCCAGAGAATAGAGTCCCAGAGAATAGAGTCCCAGAGAATAGAGTCCCTTTGTGTTCCAAGTCACACTGCACCATACAGGGATGGGGAAAGAGACCCGTGGCATCAGCACCACAGCATATGCCACTAGTCTAACTTTTTAGCTACTTTGGGAAGTCACATTCCCGCTCTACTTGTTAGCCCCTGAAAAGCTCAAAATAATAGAAAACTTGTTTTAGAAAAAGAGCCGCTCTATTTGGAAAAGAGCGATAAAAGGTTTTGCTTTTGTGCTGAGCGCTAACTGGTCGCAATTTCAATTTCCTTTCGGTGCTGAAAAGGAGAGAAGAAAATGACGTTTTACTAATTGACAAATTGTTCAAATTCAGTTAGCAATTGTGTTTCTAAACGGCTAAACGTTTCTATTGACATTCACCACAGCAGCTCTTTCAGAGGAACTGAAACTGCACTTTAGACTGTGTTCCTTTGTCTTTCCAAAGAACTGGCTGATACCAGCACAATGACAAATTAAAACTTTGGTTTCATGGCAATGGCACAGAAGACCAGCTTTAATCTAAGTTTAAAAGAAACGTCAATGGTGCCTCACTTAGTGACGGGCTTTCTACGTGTTGTAGTCATTTAGAGTTGATCAGGCTGTTGATTGTGGCCTTTGGAATGTTGTCCCACTCCTCTTCAATGGCTGTGTGAAGTTGCTGGATATTGGTGGGAACTGGAACACACTGTCGTACACGTCGATCCAGAGCATCCCAAACATGCTCAATGGTGACATGCCTGGTGAGTATGCAGGCCATGGAAGAACTGGGAAATGTTTAGCTTCCAGGAATTGTGTACAGATTCGTGCGACATTGTGTACAGATACTTGCGACATTGTGTACAGATCCTTGTGACATTGTGTACAGATCCTTGTGACATTGTGTACAGATCCTTGCGACATTGTGTACAGATCCTTGCGACATTGTGTACAGATCCTTGCGACATTGTGTACAGATCCTTGTGACATTGTGTACAGATCCTTGTGACATTGTGTACAGATCCTTGTGACATTGTGTACAGATCCGTGCAACATTGTGTACAGATCCTTGTGACATTGTGTACAGATCCGTGCATAATCATGCTGAAACATGAGGTGATTGCTACAGAGGAATGGCACGACAATGGGCCTCAGGATCTCATTACAGTATCTCTGAGATTTCAAATTGCCATCAATAAAATGCAATTTTGTTCGCTCTCTGTATGCCTGCCCATACCCCACTGCCACCATGGGGCACTCTGTTCACAACGTTGGCATCAGCAAACCTCTTGCCCACACAACACCCTACACGCTGTCTGCCATCTGCCCGGTACAGTTGAAACCAGAATTAATTTGTGAAGGACACACATCAACAGCGAGCCAGTGGCCATCGAAGGTGAACATTTGCGCACTGAAGTCATTTTCGAAGCCGAACTGCAGTCAGGTCACGACCCTGGTGAGAGTTTCTGAGAGTTTGTGCAGAAATTATTTGAGTTTGCAAACCCACAGTTTCATCAGCTGTCCAGGTGGTTGTTCTCAGATGATCCCGCAGGGGAAGAAGCCAGATGTGGAGGTCCTGGGCTGCCGTGGTTACACGTGGTCTGCGGTTGTGAGGCCGGTTGGACTTCCAAATAAACAAAAATGACGTTGAATGCAGTTTATGGTAGAAAAATGAACATTCGATTCTCAGGCAACAGCTCTGGTGGACAGTAAGCATGGAAATTGTAGCTCCATCAGAACTTCAGACATGGAGCTGTTCAGATAATACTTCATCTGGCAGGCATACTGTAGACATCTCTCCAAGATATATAATGATCAGACCATACTGTAGACATCTCACTAAGATACGTAATGATCAGACCATACTGTAGACATCTCACTAAGATACATAATGATCAGACCATACTGTAGACATCTCACTAAGATACACAATGATCAGACCCATACTGTAGACCTCTCACTAAGATACATAATGATCAGACCTATACTGTAGACCTCTCACTAAGATACATAATGATCAGACCATACTGTAGACATCTCACTAAGATACATAATGATCAGACCATACTGTAGACATCTCACTAAGATACATAATGATCAGACCATACTGTAGACATCTCACTAAGATACATAATGATCAGACCCATACTGTAGACCTCTCACTAAGATACATAATGATCAGACCTATACTGTAGACCTCTCACTAAGATACATAATGATCAGACCATACTGTAGACATCTCACTAAGATACTGTATATAATGATCAGACCATACTGTAGACATCTCACTAAGATACATAATGATTAGACCCATACTGTTGACTTCTCACTAAGATACATAATGATCAGACCATACTGTAGACATCTCACTAAGATACTGTATATAATGATCAGACCCATACTGTAGACATCTCACTAAGATACATAATGATCAGACCATACTGTAGACATCTCACTAAGAAACATAATGATCAGACCATACTGTAGACCTCGGAGGGGCAGGTTTCGGGTCGAGAGCCAGGCCCGGTGCCCGAACACCGTTGCCTCACTGCGGTGACGGTCTACACTGGTTTTCTGGCGCAGCACGGCCCGCTGGAGGTGAACATGGGCGGAGGCCCATGTCTCCTCCGCGTGCCTGAACCAGCCGTCCACCGCTAGAGCCTCGGTCTGACTCGGCTGGTACACCGGCTGGTACACCAGTACGCATTGAAAGTGGAAGAGGTTAGTGGAGGAGTGGCGGAGCGAGATCTGAGCCATCTCGGCCCAGGTCACGAACCCCGCCCACTCCCTCGGCCGGTCCTGGCAATAAGACCGCAGAAACCTACCCACATCCCGGTTCACTCTCTCCACCTGCCCGTTACTCTTGGGATGGAAACCAGAGGTGAGGCTGATCAAGACCCCCAAACGTTCCATGAACGCTCTCCAGACTCTCAAAGTGAACTGGCTACCTCGATCAGACACTATATCCTCAGGGACCCCGTTAAATCAATCTACAGGTGCGACTAAGGCCATTGTGGAACGGGTATGGGGTGTTGATTCCCTCTGGGCAGGTGCCTAGGAGCCTTACACTGGGCGCACACCGAGCAGGAGGAAACATAAACCCTCACGTCCTTAGCCAAGGTGGACCACCAGTACTTCCCACTCAAACTGCGCACTGTCCGACCGATCCCTGGATGACCAGAGGAGGGGGACGTGTGAGCCCAAAAGATCAGCCGGTCACGGACAGCAGACGAAACGTACAGATGCCCAGCAGGACACTGAAGGGGAGAGGGCTCTGCATGTAACGCCTGCTCAATGTCCGCATCCAGCTCCCATACTACCGGTGCCACCAGGCAGGAGGCCGGGAGTATGGAGGTAGGATCCATGGGCCGCTCCTCTGTGTCATACAACCGGGACAGTCAACCGGGACAGTCTGTGTCATACAACCTTCACATTCTGGGAACCTGGTCTAAGAAAAGATGAAAACAAAACGGGTGAAAAACATGGCCCACCTGACGAGGATCCAGTCATCCTGCCTGGATGTACACCAGGTTGCGCTGGTCAGTCCAGATGAGAAAAGGGTGTTTATCCCCCTTAACCCAATGTCTCCACGCCTTCAACGCTTTGACCACAGCCAACAGCTCCCGGTCCCCCACATCATAGTTTCGCTCTGCCGGGCTGAGCTTCTTCGAGAAGAAGGCACAGGGGCGGAGCTTCGGTGGCATGCCCGAGCACTGAGAGAGCACGGCTCCTATCCCAGCCTTGGATGCGTCCACCTCCACCGTAAACCCCAAAGGGGGATCCGGATGAGCCAGCACGGGCATAGAGGTAAACAGAGCCCTTAGGTGACCAAAAGCCCTATCTGCCTCAGCCGACCACTGCAACCGAACCGGACCCCCCTTTAGCAGTGAGGTAATGGGAGCCGCTACCTGACCAAAACCCCGGATAAACCTCCGGTAGTAGTTGGCAAACCCTAAAAATTGCTGCACCTCCTTTACCGTGGTGGGAGTCGGCCAATTAAGCACGGCTGAAATGCAGTCACTCTCCATCTCCACCCCTGAGGTGGAAATGAGGTATCCTAGGAAGGAGACGGACTGCTTGAAGAACAGGCATTTCTCAGCCTTGACATACAGGTCATGCTCTAACAGTTGACCAAGCACCTTTGGCTAACACCTAACACTGTAGCTAACACCTGTACACTGTAGCTAACATCCGTACACTGTGGCTAACACCTACAACTGTAGCTAACAATTTACACTGCAGCTAACTCCTGTACACTGTAGCTAACACCTAACACTGTAGCTAACACCTGTAAACTGTAACAAACACCTGTAAACTATAGCTAACACCTAACAATGTAGCTAACAACTGTACACTGTAGCTAACACCTACAACTGTAACTAAAAATTTAGACTTTAGCTAACTCCTGTACACTGCAGCTAACTCCTAACAATGTAGCTAACATCTAACACTGTAGCTAATAACTGTACACTGTAGCTAACTCCTGTATACCGTAGCTAACACCTGTACACTGTAGCAAACACCTGTACACTGTAGCTAACACCTGTACACTGTAGCTAACACCTGTACACTGTATCTAACACTTAACACTGTAGCTAATGGATAACACTTTAGCGAACCCCAAACATTGTAGCTAACACCTAACACTGTAGCTAATAACTGTACACTGTAGCTAACAAATGTACACTGTAGCTAACACCCAACACTGTAGATAACACCTGTACACTGTAGCTAAAAAATGTACACTGTTGCTAGCACCTGTACACTGTTGCAAACACCTGTACACTATAGCTAACAAATGATACTGTAGCTAACACCCAACACAGTAGCTAACACCTGTACACTATAGCTAACACCTGTACACTGTAGCTAACATCTAACACTTTAGCTAACACCTGTACACTGTAGCTAATACCTGTACACTGGAGCTAATGGATAGCACTGTAGCTAACACCTAACACTAGGTAACACCTAACACTTTAGATATAACCTGTACACTGTATCTAACAGCTAACACTGGAGCTACATATCAAAAATCAGCTATACACTTTAGCTAACACCTCTATACCGTAGCTAACACCTGTGTACTGTAGCTAACACCTAACACTGTAGCTAACACTTGTCCATTGTAGCTAACACCTAACGCTGTAGCTAACACTTAACACTGTAGCTAACACCTGTACACATTAGCTAACACCTGTACATTGTAGCTAACACCTGTACACTGTAGCTAACACCTGTACACTGTAGCTAACACCTAACACTGTAACGAACACCTGTAAACTGTAGCTAACACCTGTACACTGTAGCTAACACCTGTACACTATAGCTAACACCTGTACACTGTAGCTAACACCTGTACACTGTAGCTAAAACCTTTGTACGAACCCACACAAATTCAGCTGGTACCACACAATTCAGGCTGCCATGCTGGAAAAGGAAATTACTTGTGCATGATTAAAGCTTTGTCTTGTCACAATGAAAGGCTAGAGGAGACCATAGTCAAATGAAATGAGAGGAGAAAGAGGGAGGGAAAATAGAGGAGTGGAGAAACGATGATCTGAGACACTCAACCATTCTCCCCATGGAGAGATGAAGTCTCTCTATCTGAGCCACTCAACCATTCTCCCCCATGGAGAGATGAAGTCTCTCTATCTGAGCCACTCAACCATTCTCCCCATGGAGAGATGAAGTCTCTCTATCTGAGCCACTCAACCATTCTCCCCCATGGAGAGATGAAGTCTCTCTATCTGAGCCACTCAACCTTTCTCCCCATGGAGAGATGAAGTCTCTCTATCTGAGCCACTCAACCATTCTCCCCCATGGAGAGATGAAGTCTCTCTATCTGAGCCACTCAACCTTTCTCCCCCATGGAGAGATGAAGTCTCTCTATCTGAGCCACTCAACCTTTCTCCCCCATGGAGAGATGAAGTCTCTCTATCTGAGACACTCAACCTTTCTCCCCATAGAGAGATGAAGTGTCTCTATCTGAGCCACTCAACCTTTCTCCCCGATGGAGAGATGAAGTCTCTCTATCTGAGACACTCAACCTTTCTCCCCATGGAGAGATGAAGTCTCTCTATCTGAGACACTCAACCTTTCTCCCCGATGGAGAGATGAAGTCTCTCTATCTGAGCCACTCAACCATTCTCCCCCATGGAGAGATGAAGTCTCTCTATCTGAGCCACTCAACCTTTCTCCCCATGGAGAGATGAAGTCTCTCTATCTGAGCCACTCAACCATTCTCCCCATAGAGAGATGAAGTCTCTCTATCTGAGACACTCAACCTTTCTCCCCATAGAGAGATGAAGTCTCTCTATCTGAGTCACTCAACCTTTCTCCCCATGGAGAGATGAATTATTTCTCTATGAAGTCAATCAAGCGAAAGGCGCCTGCCTGGCTGCAAAATATGACCTGAATTCTCTCTATTGTTAAGCCACACATCATGAAGGAAACTATGTACTCTTTCTATAAATGTACCTTTATTTAACTAGGCAAGTCAGTTAAGAACAAATTATTATTTACAAATACAGCCTAGGAACAGGGGCAGAACAACAGATCCTAACCTTGTCAGCTCGGGGATTCGATCTAGCACTGGCCCAACGCTCCAACCACTAGGCTACCTGCCGTCCCCTCCCTCCCTCCTTCCCTCGGTTCATACTGAAACGCTCAACCATTTTGAGGAAAGATGAACAAAGGAATATGGTTGGTTGACTGATTGACTGGTCTGTAGTAGGCTACTTGAGAAAAGCCTGCTTACACACTCAACAACAGCCCTTTGTTAGAGGAAACCGCTAATTGCTTTGATCTCTACTTGAGAAGAACAAAGAGGAAAGGAAGCCTTATCCACATAGAGCGTTTTGTTTGTGATATTGTTAACTGTCTCAGCACTTGCATGCCATGGCATCACAGCAATACTTTCTATGGATCAATGCATGCATCACTGTACCATTTCATCTGATTTTGCTCTCACTTCTTAAGCATACTGGAAGGTCCTCTGGTATGTCTCTGCAGAAAACATGTCTGCTGTTAGCTTGAACAATGTGTTTCTGCAAAAGGTATACCAGAGCTCCCCCTGGTGGAGTGTCCATCAGAACCCATTAGGGACAGTAGTCATTAGGCTGGGCACAGATCTGGATGGGCCCAATGTCAAGTCAAACATGACATGACAATGAGTGACATGAGTTGGCTTGATATCACAAACAGACTGGCACTCAGGCTAGTAGAAAGACCTTATGTTGGATCCTATTCTTGACTTCTCAACATAGAACTCCTAGAGTCAGTAAAGGAATGTGTCTCAACATAGAACTCATAGAGTCAGTAAAGGAATGTGTCTCAACATAGAACTCATAGAGTCAGGAAAGAGAGAGAGGACTGGTCGTCGTTCTGAGATGGGAGAGGACTGGTCGTCACTCTGAGATGGGAGATGACTGGTCCTCACTCTGAGATGGGGGAGAGGACTGGTCGTCACTCTGAGATGGGGGAGAGGACTGGTCGTCACTCTGAGATGGGAGAGGACTGGTCGTCACTCTGAGATGGGGGAGAGGACTGGTCGTCACTCTGAGATGGGAGAGGACTGGTCGTCACTCTGAGATGGGAGAGGACTGGTCGACACTCTGAGATGGGAGAGGACTGATCGTCACTCTGAGATGGGAGAGGACTGGTCGTCACTCTGAGATGGGGGAGAGGACTGGTCGTCACTCTGAGATGGGAGAGGACTGGTCGTCACTCTGAGATGGGAGAGGACTGGTCGACACTCTGAGATGGGAGAGGACTGGTCGTCACTCTGAGATGGGAGAGGACTGGTCGACACTCTGAGATGGGGAGAGGACTGGTCGTCACTCTGAGATGGGGAGAGGACTGGTCGTCACTCTGAGATGGGAGAGGACTGGTCGTCACTCTGAGATGGGAGAGGACTGGTCGTCACTCTGAGATGGGGAGAGGACTGGTCGTCACTCTGAGATGGGAGAGGACTGGTCGTCACTCTGAGATGGGAGAGGACTGGTCGTCACTCTGAGATGGGAGAGGACTGGTCGTCACTCTGAGATGGGAGAGGACTGGTCGTCACTCTGAGATGGGAGAGGACTGGTCGTCACTCTGAGATGGGAGAGGACTGGTCGTCACTCTGAGATGGGAGAGGACTGGTCGTCACTCTGAGATGGGAGAGGACTGGTCGTCACTCTGAGATGGGAGAGGACTGGTCGACACTCTGAGATGGGAGAGGACTGGTCGACACTCTGAGATGGGAGAGGACTGGTCGTCACTCTGAGATGGGAGAGGACTGGTCGTCACTCTGAGATGGGGGAGAGGACTGGTCGTCACTCTGAGATGGGAGAGGACTGGTCGTCACTCTGAGATGGGAGAGGACTGGTCGTCACTCTGAGATGGGGGAGAGGACTGGTCGTCACTCTGAGATGGGAGAGGACTGGTCGTCACTCTGAGATGGGAGAGGACTGGTCGTCACTCTGAGATGGGGGAGAGGACTGGTCGTCACTCTGAGATGGGAGAGGACTGGTCGTCACTCTGAGATGGGAGAGGACTGGTCGTCACTCTGAGATGGGAGAGGACTGGTCGTCACTCTGAGATGGGAGAGGACTGGTCGTCACTCTGAGATGGGAGAGGACTGGTCGTCACTCTGAGATGGGAGAGGACTGGTCGTCACTCTGAGATGGGAGAGGACTGGTCGTCACTCTGAGATGGGAGAGGACTGGTCGACACTCTGAGATGGGAGAGGACTGGTCGACACTCTGAGATGGGAGAGGACTGGTCGTCACTCTGAGATGGGAGAGGACTGGTCGTCACTCTGAGATGGGGAGAGGACTGGTCGTCACTCTGAGATGGGAGAGGACTGGTCGTCACTCTGAGATGGGAGAGGACTGGTCGTCACTCTGAGATGGGGGAGAGGACTGGTCGTCACTCTGAGATGGGAGAGGACTGGTCGTCACTCTGAGATGGGAGAGGACTGGTCGTCACTCTGAGATGGGAGAGGACTGGTCGACACTCTGAGATGGGGGAGAGGACTGGTCGTCACTCTGAGATGGGGGAGAGGACTGGTCGACACTCTGAGATGGGGGAGAGGACTGGTCGTCACTCTGAGATGGGGGAGAGGACTGGTCGTCACTCTGAGATGGGAGAGGACTGGTCGACACTCTGAGATGGGAGAGGACTGGTCGACACTCTGAGATGGGGGAGAGGACTGGTCGTCACTCTGAGATGGGGGAGAGGACTGGTCGTCACTCTGAGATGGGGGAGAGGACTGGTCGTCACTCTGAGATGGGAGAGGACTGGTCGTCACTCTGAGATGGGAGAGGACTGGTCGTCACTCTGAGATGGGAGAGGACTGGTCGTCACTCTGAGATGGGAGAGGACTGGTCGTCACTCTGAGATGGGAGATGACTGGTCGTCACTCTGAGATGGGAGAGGACTGGTCGTCACTCTGAGATGGGGGAGAGGACTGGTCGTCACTCTGAGATGGGGGAGAGGACTGGTCGACACTCTGAGATGGGGGAGAGGACTGGTCGTCACTCTGAGATGGGAGAGGACTGGTCGACACTCTGAGATGGGAGAGGACTGGTCGACACTCTGAGATGGGGGAGAGGACTGGTCGTCACTCTGAGATGGGGGAGAGGACTGGTCGTCACTCTGAGATGGGGGAGAGGACTGGTCGTCACTCTGAGATGGGAGAGGACTGGTCGTCACTCTGAGATGGGAGAGGACTGGTCGTCACTCTGAGATGGGAGAGGACTGGTCGTCACTCTGAGATGGGAGAGGACTGGTCGTCACTCTGAGATGGGAGAGGACTGGTCGTCACTCTGAGATGGGAGATGACTGGTCGTCACTCTGAGATGGGAGAGGACTGGTCGTCACTCTGAGATGGGAGAGGACTGGTCGTCACTCTGAGATGGGAGAGGACTGGTCGTCACTCTGAGATGGGAGAGGACTGGTCGTCACTCTGAGATGGGAGAGGACTGGTCGTCACTCTGAGATGGGAGAGGACTGGTCGACACTCTGAGATGGGAGAGGACTGGTCGTCACTCTGAGATGGGGGAGAGGACTGGTCGTCTGGTCGTCGATTTTATTTATATTTTTTTATTTAACCAGGTAGGCTAGTTGAGAACACCTTTATTTAACCAGGTAGGCTAGTTGAGAACACCTTTATTTAACCAGGTAGGCCAGTTGAGAACACCTTTATTTAACCAGGTAGGCTAGTTGAGAACACCTTTATTTAACCAGGTAGGCTAGTTGAGAACAAGTTCTCATTTGCAACTGCGACCTGGCCAAGATAAAGCATAGCAGTGTGAGCAGACAACAAAGAGTTACACATGGAGTAAACAATTAACAAGTCAATAACACAGTAGAAAACAAAGGGGGAGTCTATATACAATGTGTGCAGAAGGCATGAGGAGATAGGCAAATAATTACAATTTTGCAGATTAACACTGGGGTGATGAATGATCAGATGGTCATGTACAGGTAGAGATATTGGTGTGCAAAAGAGCAGAAAAGTAAATAAATAAAAACAGTATGTGGATGAGGTAGGTGAAAAAGGGTGGGCTATTTACCAATAGACTATGTACAGCTGCAGCGATCGGTTAGCTGCTCAGATAGCTGATGTTTGAAGTTGGTGAGGGAGATAAAAGTCTCCAACTTCAGCGATTTTTGCACTTCGTTCCAGTCACAGGCAGCAGAGTACTGGAACGAAAGGCGGTCAAATGAGGTGTTGGCTTTAGGGATGATCAGTGAGATACACCTGCTGGAGCGCGTGCTACGGATGGGTGTTGCCATCGTGACCAGTGAGCTGAGATAAGGCGGAGATTTACCTAGCATGGACTTGTAGATGGCCTGGAGCCAGTGGGTCTGGCGACGAATATGTAGCGAGGGCCAGCCGACTAGAGCATACAAGTCGCAGTGGTGGGTGGTATAAGGTGCTTTAGTGACAAAACGGATGGCACTGTGATAAACTGCATCCAGTTTGCTGAGTAGAGTGTTGGAAGCCATTTTGTAGATGACATCGCCGAAGTCGAGGATCGGTAGGATAGTCAGTTTTACTAGGGTAAGCTTGGCGGCGTGAGTGAAGGAGGCTTTGTTGCGGAATAGAAAGCCGACTCTTGATTTGATTTTCGATTGGAGATGTTTGATATGAGTCTGGAAGGAGAGTTTGCAGTCTAGCCAGACACCTAGGTACTTATAGACGTCCACATATTCTAGGTCGGAACCATCCAGGGTGGTGATGCTAGTCGGGCATGCGGGTGCAGGCAGCGACCGGTTGAAAAGCATGCATTTGGTTTTACTAGCGTTTAAGAGCAGTTGGAGGCCACGGAAGGAGTGTTGTATGGCATTGAAGCTTGTTTGGAGGTTAGATAGCACAGTGTCCAAAGACGGGCCGAAAGTATATAGAATGGTGTCGTCTGCGTAGAGGTGGATCAGGGAATCGCCCGCAGCAAGAGCAACATCATTGATATACACAGAGAAAAGAGTCGGCCCGAGAATTGAACCCTGTGGCACCCCCATAGAGACTGCCAGAGGACCAGACAGCATGCCCTCCGATTTGACGCACTGAACTCTGTCTGCAAAGTAATTGGTGAACCAGGCAAGGCAGTCATCCGAAAAACCGAGGCTCCTGAGTCTGCCGATAAGAATATGGTGATTGACAGAGTCGAAAGCCTTGGCAAGGTCGATAAAGACGGCTGCACAGTACTGTCTTTTATCGATGGCGGTTATGATATCGTTGAGTACCTTGAGTGTGGCTGAGGTGCACCCATGACCGGCTCGGAAACCAGATTGCACAGCGGAGAAGGTACGGTGGGATTCGAGATGGTCAGTGACCTGTTTGTTGACTTGGCTTTCGAAGACCTTAGATAGGCAGGGCAGGATGGATATAGGTCTGTAACAGTTTGGGTCCAGGGTGTCTCCCCCTTTGAAGAGGGGGATGACTGCGGCAGCTTTCCAATCCTTGGGGATCTCAGACGATATGAAAGAGAGGTTGAACAGGCTGGTAATAGGGGTTGCGACAATGGTGGCAGATAGTTTCAGAAATAGAGGGTCCAGATTGTCAAGCCCAGCTGATTTGTACGGGTCCAGGTTTTGCAGCTCTTTCAGAACATCTGCTATCTGGATTTGGTTAAAGGAGAACCTGGAGAGGCTTGGGCGAGGAGCTGCGGGGGGGGGCGGAGCAGTTGGCCGAGGTTGAAGTAGCCAGGCGGAAGGCATGGCCAGCCGTTGAGAAATGCTTATTGAAGTTTTCGATAATCATGGATTTATCAGTGGTGACCGTGTTACCTAGCCTCAGTGCAGTGGGCAGCTGGGAGGAGGTGCTCTTGTTCTCCATGGACTTCACGGTGTCCCAGAACTTTTTGGAGTTGGAGCTACAGGATGCAAACTTCTGCTTGAAGAAGCTGGCCTTAGCTTTCCTGACTGACTGCGTGTATTGGTTCCGGACTTCCCTGAACAGTTGCATATCACGGGGACTATTCGATGCTATTGCAGTCCGCCACAGGATGTTTTTGTGCTGGTCGAGGGCAGTCAGGTCTGGGGTGAACCAAGGGCTGTATCTGTTCTTAGTTCTGCATTTTTTGAACGGAGCATGCTTATCTAAAATGGTGAGGAAGTTGCTTTTAAAGAATGACCAGGCATCCTCAACTGACGGGATGAGGTGAATGTCCTTCCAGGATACCCGGGCCAGTTCGATTAGAAAGGCCTGCTCACAGAAGTGTTTTAGGGAGCGTTTGACAGTGATGAGGGGTGGTCGTTTGACTGCGGCTCCGTAGCGGATACAGGCAATGAGGCAGTGATCGCTGAGATCCTGGTTGAAGACAGCGGAGGTGTATTTGGAGGGCCAGTTGGTCAGGATGACGTCTATGAGGGTGCCCTTGTTTACAGAGTTAGGGTTGTACCTGGTGGGTTCCTTGATGATTTGTGTGAGATTGAGGGCATCTAGCTTAGATTGTAGGACTGGCGGGGTGTTAAGCATATCCCAGTTTAGGTCACCTAACAGAACAAACTCTGAAGCTAGATGGGAGGCGATCAATTCACAAATGGTGTCCAGGGCACAGCTGGGAGCTGAGGGGGGTCGGTAGCAGGCGGCAACCGTGAGAGACTTATTTCTGGAGAGAGTAATTTTCAAAATTAGTAGTTCGAAATTTTTTGGTATGGACCTGGAAAGTATGACATTACTTTGCAGGCTATCTCTGCAGTAAACTGCAACTCCTCCCCCTTTGGCAGTTCTATCTTGACGGAAGATGTTATAGTTGGGTATGGAAATCTCTGAATTTTTGGTGGCCTTCCTGAGCCAGGATTCAGACACAGCAAGGACATCCGGGTTAGCAGAGTGTGCTAAAGCAGTGAGTAAAACAAACTTAGGGAGGAGGCTTCTGATGTTGACATGCATGAAACCAAGGCTTTTTCGATCACAGAAGTCAACAAATGAGGGTGCCTGGGGACATGCAGGGCCTGGGTTTACCTCCACATCACCCGCGGAACAGAGAAGGAGTAGTATGAGGGTGCGGCTAAAGGCTATCAAAACTGGTCGCCTAGAGCGTTGGGGACAGAGAATAAGAGGAGCAGGTTTCTGGGCATGGTAGAATATATTCAGGGCATAATGCGCAGACAGGGGTATGGTGGGGTGCGAGTACAGCGGAGGTAAGCCCAGGCACTGGGTGATGATGAGAGAGGTTGTATCTCTGGACATGCTGGTAGTAATGGGTGAGGTCACCGCATGTGTGGGAGGTGGGACAAAGGAGTTATCAGGGGCATGAAGAGTGGAACTAGGGGCTCCATTGTGAACTAAAACAATGATAGATGGGAGAGGACTGGTCGTCACTCTGAGATGGGAGAGGACTGGTCGTCACTCTGAGATGGGAGAGGACTGGTCGTCACTCTGAGATGGGGGAGAGGACTGGTCGTCACTCTGAGATGGGAGAGGACTGGTCGTCACTCTGAGATGGGCAGAGGACTGGTCGTCACTCTGAGATGGGAGAGGACTGGTCGTCACTCTGAGATGGGAGAGGACTGGTCGACACTCTGAAATGGGAGAGGACTGGTCGTCACGCTGAAATGGGAGAGGACTGGTCGTCACTCTGAGATGGGAGAGGACTGGTCGTCACTCTGAGATGGGAGAGGACTGGTCGTCACTCTGAGATGGGAGAGGACTGGTCGACACTCTGAGATGGGGAGAGGACTGGTCGTCACTCTGAGATGGGAGAGGACTGGTCGTCACTCTGAAATGGGAGAGGACTGGTCGTCACTCTGAGATGGGAGAGGACTGGTCGTCACTCTGAGATGGGAGAGGACTGGTCGTCACTCTGAGGTGGGGGAGAGGATTGGTCGTCACTCTGAGATGGGGGAGAGGACTGGTCGTCACTCTGAGATGGGAGAGGACTGGTCGTCGTACTGAGATGGGAGAGGACTGGTCGTCACTCTGAGATGGGAGAGGACTGGTCGTCACTCTGAGATGGGAGAGGACTGGTCATCAATCTGAGATGGGAGAGGACTGGTCGTCACTCTGAGATGGGAGAGGACTGGTCGTCACTCTGAGATGGGAGAGGACTGGTCGTCACTCTGAGATGGGAGAGGACTGGTCGTCACTCTGAGATGGGAGAGGACTGGTCGTCACTCTGAGATGGGGAGAGGACTGGTCGTCACTCTGAGATGGGAGAGGACTGGTCGTCACTCTGAGATGGGAGAGGACTGGTCGTCACTCTGAGATGGGCAGAGGACTGGTCGTCACTCTGAGATGGGAGAGGACTGGTCGTCACTCTGAGATGGGAGAGGACTGGTCGACACTCTGAAATGGGAGAGGACTGGTCGTCACGCTGAAATGGGAGAGGACTGGTCGTCACTCTGAGATGGGAGAGGACTGGTCGTCACTCTGAGATGGGAGAGGACTGGTCGTCACTCTGAGATGGGGAGAGGACTGGTCGTCACTCATGAGATGGGAGAGGACTGGTCGTCACTCTGAGATGGGAGAGGACTGGTCGTCACTCTGAGATGGGGAGAGGACTGGTCGTCACTCTGAGATGGGAGAGGACTGGTTGTCACTCTGAGATGGGAGAGGACTGGTCGTCACTCTGAGATGGGGAGAGGACTGGTCGTCACTCTGAGATGGGAGAGGACTGGTCGTCACTCTGAGATGGGAGAGGACTGGTCGTCACTCTGAGATGGGAGAGGACTGGTCGTCACTCTGAGATGGGAGAGGACTGGTCGTCACTCTGAGATGGGAGAGGACTGGTCGACACTCTGAGATGGGGAGAGGACTGGTCGTCACTCTGAGATGGGAGAGGACTGGTCGTCACTCTGAAATGGGAGAGGACTGGTCATCACTCTGAGGTGGGGGAGAGGATTGGTCGTCACTCTGAGATGGGGGAGAGGACTGGTCGTCACTCTGAGATGGGAGAGGACTGGTCGTCGTACTGAGATGGGAGAGGACTGGTCGTCACTCTGAGATGGGAGAGGACTGGTCGTCACTCTGAGATGGGAGAGAACAGGTCGACACTCTGAGATGGGAGAGGACTGGTCGTCACTCTGAGATGGGAGAGGACTGGTCGTCGTACTGAGATGGGAGAGGACTGGTCGTCACTCTGAGATGGGAGAGGACTGGTCGTCACTCTGAGATGGGAGAGGACTGGTCATCAATCTGAGATGGGAGAGGACTGGTCGTCACTCTGAGATGGGAGAGGACTGGTCGTCACTCTGAGATGGGAGAGGACTGGTCGTCACTCTGAGATGGGAGAGGACTGGTCGTCACTCTGAGATGGGAGAGGACTGGTCGTCACTCTGAGATGGGAGAGTACAGGTCGACACTCTGAGATGGGAGAGGACTGGTCGTCACTGTCAGATGGGAGATGGGAAAGGACTGGTTGTCATGCGAGAGGACTGGTCGTCATGGGAGACGGGATGGGACTGCATTTCACAGCTGATTGGAGATAAATAAAACTCTGGATTTATCTTATGGCTTCTCCAGACCACAGATCACAATGGAGAGAGTGTTTTGCTGAATAGACGGATACCCCTCCCTCCCTCCCTCCCTCCCTCCCTCCCTCCCTCCCTCCCTCCCTCCCTCCCTCCCTCCCTCCCTCCCTCCTCCCTCCCTTTCTCTCTCTCTCTCTCTCTCTCTCTCCCTCTCCCTCTCCCTCTCCCTCTCCCTCTCCCTCCCTCCTTCTCCCTCCTTCTCCTCCCTCCTTCTCCCCTCTCTCCCTCCCTCCCTCTCCCTAGGTGAATCCCGGCGTCATGGTATAATTCATTACCAGTAAATGTCCTAAAAAAAACTAGAAGAGGGGGAGAGAGAGAGAGAGAGAGAGGAGAGAGAGAGAGAGAGAGAGAGACAGAGAGACGAAGAGAGAGAGACAGAGAGAACAGAGAGAGACAGAGAGAGAGAGACAGAGAGAGAGAGAGAGACAGAGAGAGACAGAGAGACAGAGAGAGAGAGACGAGAGAGAGAGAGAGAGAGAGAGAGAACAGAGAGAGAGAGAGAGACAGAGAGACGAAGAGAGAGAGACAGAGAGACAGAGAGACAGAGAGAGAGAGACAGAGAGAGAGAGAGAGAGACAGAGAGAGAGAGACAGACAGAGAGAGAGAGAGGACAGGGAGAGAGAGAGAGAGATAGAGACAGAGAGACAGACAGAGAGAGAGAGAGATAGAGAGACAGAGACAGAGAGAGTGTTGTGATGTCTCCTCTTGTCTCTTCTCTGTCATTACCACTTTACCAGCAGCAGCTTCATTGCTGAACCATATGCTGTGTAATGATGAAAGCCCTGGTTTATCCCTTATATGATCTGGGACAGATTAATTATTAAAGACACCACCCAGCACATTGTGTGTGTGTGTGTGTGTGTGTGTGTGTGTGTGTGTGTGTGTGTGTGTGTGTGTGTGTGTGTGTGTGTGTGTGTGTGTGTGTGTGTGTGTGTGTGTGTGTGTGTGTGTGTGTGTGTGTGTGTGTGTGTGTGTGTGTCTGTGTGTGTGTGTGTTTGTGTGTGTGTGTGTGTGTGTGTGAGAGAGAGATTTGGATGTACCAGCTAGCCCAGTCGATCCTCCCTCCCTCTCCCACACACACTATGAACGGGCCGTGCAGTGGAAGGATCTTCAAACACCTTTCCTGTGCATTTACTGTCATTGACAATGCCTTAATTGAGATTGCCTAATTACCCAATTTAAAGATGATTAGTGTGATATAATTAGCAATGTAAATGGCACTGTTGCATAATTGACAATCCCTGTTTCGAATTAGATTTAAAGGAACCGTTCCTACCGGACAGGGTACAAAGCAGCCGTTATGTTTTATTCTGTGTTAAAAACAGTCAGTCACTCAACATACGTACAGGGAATGTTACGTTCGCCTACATACTGCTGACCTGAAACAGGATTATTTCAGTGATATACAGTGCCTTGCGAAAGTATTCGGCCCCCTTGAACTTTGCGACCTTTTGCCACATTTCAGGCTTCAAACATAAAGATATAAAACTGTATTTTTTTTTGAAGAATCAACAACAAGTGGGACACAATCATGAAGTGGAACGACATTTATTGGATATTTCAAACTTTTTTAACAAATCAAAAACTGAAAAATTGGGCGTGCAAAATTATTCAGCCCCCTTAAGTTAATACTTTGTAGCGCCACCTTTTGCTGCGATTACAGCTGTAAGTCGCTTGGGGTATGTCTCTATCAGTTTTGCACATCGAGAGACTGACATTTTTTCCCATTCCTCCTTGCAAAACAGCTCGAGCTCAGTGAGGTTGGATGGAGAGCATTTGTGAACAGCAGTTTTCAGTTCTTTCCACAGATTCTCGATTGGATTCAGGTCTGGACTTTGACTTGGCCATTCTAACACCTGGATATGTTTATTTTTGAACCATTCCATTGTAGATTTTGCTTTATGTTTTGGATCATTGTCTTGTTGGAAGACAAATCTCCGTCCCAGTCTCAGGTCTTTTGCAGACTCCATCAGGTTTTCTTCCAAAATGGTCCTGTATTTGGCTCCATCCATCTTCCCATCAATTTTAACTATCTTCCCTGTCCCTGCTGAAGAAAAGCAGGCCCAAACCATGATGCTGCCACCACCATGTTTGACAGTGGGGATGGTGTGTTCAGGGTGATGAGCTGTGTTGCTTTTTACGCCAAACATAACGTTTTGCATTGTTGCCAAAAAGTTCAATTTTGGTTTCATCTGACCAGAGCACCTTCTTCCACATGTTTGGTGTGTCTCCCAGGTGGCTTGTGGCAAACTTTAAACGACACTTTTTATGGATATCTTTAAGAAATGGCTTTCTTCTTGCCACTCTTCCATAAAGGCCAGATTTGTGCAATATACGACTGATTGTTGTCCTATGGACAGAGTCTCCCACCTCAGCTGTAGATCTCTGCAGTTCATCCAGAGTGATCATGGGCCTCTTGGCTGCATCTCGGATCAGTCTTCTCCTTGTATGAGCTGAAAGTTTAGAGGGACGGCCAGGTCTTGGTAGATTTGCAGTGGTCTGATACTCCTTCCATTTCAATATTATCGCTTGCACAGTACTCCTTGGGATGTTTAAAGCTTGGGAAATCTTTTTGTATCCAAATCCGGCTTTAAACTTCTTCACAACAGTATCTCGGACCTGCCTGGTGTGCTCCTTGTTCTTCATGATGCTCTCTGCGCTTTTAACGGACCTCTGAAACTATCACAGTGCAGGTGCATTTATACGGAGACTTGATTACACACAGGTGGATTGTATTTATCAACATTAGTCATTTAGGTCAACATTGGATCATTCAGAGATCCTCACTGAACTTCTGGAGAGAGTTTGCTGCACTGAAAGTAAAGGGGCTGAATAATTTTGCACGCCCAATGTTTCAGTTTTTGATTTGTTAAAAAAGTTTGAAATATCCAATAAATGTCGTTCCACTTCATGATTGTGTCCCACTTGTTGTTGATTCTTCACAAAAAAATACAGTTTTATATCTTTATGTTTGAAGCCTGAAATGTGGCAAAAGGTCGCAAAGTTCAAGGGGGCCGAATACTTTCGCAAGGCACTGTAGCTGGGCATTGTCAGAATGCAAGGCATTATTCTACAGTCTTGGCCTACTTATAATACCAATTTCCCCCACATATTCTGTCAGGAATTAAAGGCATGTGCCTGCAAAATGGACTACTTCAATCAATTGGAAGTGGAACTATAGGAATCAGGAACTGTGAGAATCAGGAAATAGAGGAATCAGGAACTATAGGAATCAGGAACTGTGAGAATCAGGAAATAGAGGAATCAGGAACTATAGGAATCAGGAACTATAGGAATCAGGAACTGTGAGAATCAGGAAATAGAGGAATCAGGAACTATAGGAATCAGGAACTATAGGAATCAGGAACTATAGGAATCAGGAACTGTGAGAATCAGGAAATAGAGGAATCAGGAACTATAGGAATCAGGAAGTGAGAGAATCAGGAAATAGAGGAATCAGGAACTATAGGAATCAAGAACTACAGGAATCTATAGGAATCAGGAACTATAGGAATCAGGAACTACAGGAATCAGGAACTATAGGAATCAGAGGAATTAGGAACTATAGGAATCATAGGAATCAGGAATTATAGGAATCAAGAACTATAAGAATCAGGAACTATAAGAGTCAAGAACAATAAGAATCAGGAACAATAGGAATCAAGAACTATAAGAATCAGGAACTATAAGAATCAGGAACTATAAGAATCAGGAACAAGAAGAATCAGGAACAATAGGGATCAGGAATTATAGGAATCAGGAACAATAGGAATCAGGAACAATAGGGATCAGGAATTATAGGAATCAGGAACAATAGGAATCAGGAACAATAGGAATCAGGAACTGAAGGAATCAGGGAATATGGCATCTCAGTGCTGGCATGACAACAAATATTGATCACCAAAAAGTGGAGCTTGACCGAGTACCAACCCTGGAACATACCAGTAATGGAGGGTTGGGGTGAGCAGGGGCCAGCCAGCACCTGGGTACCCCAGCTGGAAGGGTCCTCAGGCAGCCACAAACAGAGGCTCGACCGCCCACGCCCCCCCCCCCCCCCCCCTCTCTCTCTCTCTCTCTCTCTCTCTCTCTCTCACACACACACACAAACACACACACACACACACACACACACACACACACACACACACACACACACACACATACACATGCACATACAGATACACGTACACGTACACGTACGCGCACGCGCACGCACACGCACACACACACACACACACACACACACACACACACACACACACACACATACACATACACATACACACACATACACACACACATACACATACACATACACATACACGTACACGTACACGTACGCATACACGTACACGCACGCGCACGCACACGCACACGCACACGCACACACACACACACACATACACATCCAGACTGGTGATGTTGTTGTTCCTGTCATGACACCTGCCATCCACGTTGGATACAATCAGTGGCCCTGTCAGTCAACAGCCCTCCCCCTCTCCCCCCGCCCCACTCATCCAGCCCCGCTGCCCTCATTTCTCCCTCACCGGCAGGAAGCCTTCAACCGCTCTCACCCCCCCCCCCCATTCAGCCCCACTTCCCTCACCCCCTCCCTCACCAGGAGGAAGCCTTCACCCCCTTAAACCGCTCTCACCCCCCCATTCAGCTCCACTTCACTCACCCCCTCCTCACCAGGAGGAAGCCTTCCCCCCTTAAACCGCTCTCACCCCCCCATTCAGCCCCACTTCCCTCACCCCCTCCCTCACCAGGAGGAAGCCTTCAACCGCTCTCACCCCCCTATCCAGTCCCACTTCCCTCACCCCCTCCCTCACCAGGAGGAAGCCTTCTCCCCCTTAAACCGCTCTCACCCCCCCATTCAGCCCCACTTCCCTCACCCCCTCCCTCACGAGGAGGAAGCCTTCCCCCCCTTAAACCGCTCTCACCCCCCCATTCAGCCCCACTTCCCTCACCCCCTCCATCACCAGGAGGAAGCCTTCATCCCCTTAAACCGCTCTCACCCCCCTATCCAGTCCCACTTCACTCACCCCCTCCCTCACCAGGAGGAAGCCATCTTGTAATTTGACAGTGACTTCATCTGCAGCTCCAAATGTCACCATATTCCCCATATATTAACAAATCAACAGAGTCTAATGGTTCTGGTCAACAGTCTAACGGTCCTGGTCAACAGAGTCTAATGGTCCTGGTCAACAGAGCCTAATGGTCCTGGTCAACAGAGCCGTATGGGTCCTGGTCAACAGAGTCGTATGGGTCCTGGTCAACAGAGTCGTATGGTCCTGGTCAACAGAGCCTACTGGGTCCTGGTCAACAGAGTCTACTGATTATGGTCAACAGAGTTTAATGGTCCTGGTCAACAGAGTTTAATGGTCCTGGTCAACAGAGCCTACTGGGTCCTGGTCAACAGAGTCTAATGAAACTGGTCAACAGAGTTTAATGGTCCTGGTCAACAGAGCCCAATGGGTCCTGGTCAACAGAGTATAATGGGCCCTGGTCAACAGAGTCTAATGGTCCTGGTCAACAGAGTCTAATGGGTCCTGGTCAACAGAGCCGTATGGGTCCTGGTCAACAGAGTCTATTGGGTCCTGGTCAACAGAGTCTATTGGGTCCTGGTCAACAGAGTCTAATGGTCCTGGTCAACAGAGTCTAATGGGTCCTGGTCAACAGAGCCTAATGGGTCCTGGTCAACAGAACTGTATGGGTCCTGGTCAACAGAGTCTATTGGGTCCTGGTCAACAGAGTCTAATGGTCCTGGTCAACAGAGTCTATTGGGTCCTGGTCAACAGAGTCTAATGGTCCTGGTCAACAGAGTCTATTGGATCCTGGTCAACAGAGTCTATTGGGTCCTGGTCAACAGAGCCTAATGGGTCCTGGTCAACAGAGTCTATTGGGTCCTGGTCAACAGAGTCTAATGGGTCCTGGTCAACAGAGTCTAATAAGCCCTGGTCAACAGAGCCTAATGGGTCCTTATCAACAGAGCCTATTGGTCCTTGTCAATAGAGTCTAATGGTCCTGGTCAATAGAGTCTTATGGTCCTGGTCAACAGCAAGGATCCTGGTCAAAAGAGCAGAATGGTCCTGGTCAACAGAGACTAATGGGTTCTGGTCAACATAGTCTAATGGCACTGGTCAACAGAGCCTAATGGCACTGGTCAACAGAGCCTAATGGTCCTGGTCAACAGAGTATAATGGTCCTGGTTCACAGAGCCTAATGGTCCTGGTTAACAGAGCATAATGGTCCTGGTCAACAGAGTGTAATGGTTCCTGGTCAACAGAGTCTAATATTTCCTGGTCAACAGAGCCTAATGGTCCTGGTCAACAGTGCATAATGGGTCCTGGGCAACAGAGTCCAATGGGTCCTGGTCAACAGAGTCTAATGGGTCCTGGTCAACAGAGTCTAATGGGCCCTGGTCAACAGAGTCTAATGGGCCCTGTTCAACAGAGTCTAATGGTCCTGGTCTACAGAGTCTAATGGTCCTGGTCAACAGAGTCTAATCGTCCTGGTCAACTGAGTCTAATGGGTCCTGGTCAACAGAGTATAATGGTCCTGGTCAACAGAGTCTATTGGGTCCTGGTCAACTGAGTCTAATGGGTCCTGGTCAACTGAGTCTAATGGGCCCTGGTCAACAGAGTCTAACGGTCCTGGTCAGTAGAGTATAATGGTTCTGATCAACATAGCCTAATAGGTCCTGGTCAATAGAGAATAATGGTCCTGGTCTATAGTGTCTAATGGTCCTGGTCAGCAGAGCATAATGGGTCCTGGTCAACAGAGCCTATTGGGTTCTGGTCAACAGAGCCTAATGGGCCCTGGTCAACAGAGCCTAATGGTCCCTGGTCAACAGAGTATTTTTTCCCTGGTCAACAGAGCCTATTGGTCCTGGTCAACAGAGCTGAATGGGCCCTGGTCAACAGAGTATTTTTTTCCTGGTCAACTAAGCCTATTGGTCCTGGTCAACAGAGCCTAATGGGTTCTGGTCAACAGGGTCTAATGGGCTCTGGTCAACAGAGTCTAATGGGCCCTGGTCAACAGAGCCTAATGGGTCCTGGTTAATAGAGTCGTATGGGTCCTGGTCAACAGAGTCTAATGGGGACTAGTCAACAGTGTCCTGGTCAACAGAGCCATATGGGTCCTGGTCAACAGAGCCATATGGGTCCTGTTCAACAGAGTCGCATGGGTCCTGGTCAACAGAGTCTAATGGCCTGGTCAACAGAGCCTAATGGGTCCTAGTCAACAGAACCGTATGGGTCCTGGTCAACAGAGTCTAATGGGTCCTGGTCAACATGGGTCTAATGGGTCCTGGTCAACAGAGTGTAATGGGTCCTGGTCAACAGATTCTAATGGGCCCTGGTCAACAGAGTCTATTGGGTCCTGGTCAACAGAGCCTAATGGGTCCTGGTCAACAGAGCAGTATGGGTCCTGGTCAACAGAGTCGTATGGGTCCTGGTCAACAGAGCCTAATGGGTCCTGGTCAATAGAGTCTAATGGGCCCTGGTCAACAGAGTCTAATGGGTGCTGGTCAACAGAGTCTATTGGGTCCTGGTCAACAGAGCCTATTGTGGCCTGGTCAACATAGTCTAATGGGTCCCTGGTCAACAGAGTCTAATGGGTCCTGGTCAACAGAGTCTAATGGGTCCTGGTCAACAGAGTCTAATAAGCCCTGGTCAACAGAGCCATATGGGTCCTGGTCAACAGAGTCGCATGGGTCCTGGTCAACAGAGTCTAATGGCCCTGGTCAACAGAGTCGTATGGGTCCTGGTCGACAGAGTCTAATGGCCCTGGTCAACAGAGTCTAATTGTCCTGGTCAACAGAGCCTAATGGGTCCTGGTCAACAGAACCGTATGGGTCCTGGTCAACAAAGTCTAATGGGTCCTGGTCAACATGGGTCTAATGGGTCCTGGTCATCAGAGTCTAATGGGTCCTGGTCAACAGATTCTAATGGGCCCTGGTCAACAGAGTCTAATGGTTCTGGTCAACAGAGTCTAATGGGTCCTGGTCAACAGAGCAGTATGGTTCCTGGTCAACAGAGTCGTATGGGTCCTGGTCAACAGAGCCTAATGGGTCCTGGTCAACAGAACCGTATGGGTCCTGGTCAACAGAGTCTAATGGGCCCTGGTCAACAGAGTCTAATGGGTCCTGGTCAACAGAGTCTATTGGGTCCTGGTCAACAGAGTCCATTGTATCCTGGTCAACAGAGTCTATTGGGTCCTGGTCAACAGAGCCTAATGGGTCCTGGTCAATAGAGTCGTAGGGTCCTGGTCAACAGAGTCTAATGGGGCCTGGTCAACAGAACCGTATGGGTCCTGGTCAACAGAGTCTAATGGGCCCTGGTCAACAGAGTCTAATGGGTCCTGGTCAACAGAGTCTATTGGGTCCTGGTCAACAGAGTCCATTGTATCCTGGTCAACAGAGTCTATTGGGTCCTGGTCAACAGAGCCTAATGGGTCCTGGTCAATAGAGTCGTAGGGTCCTGGTCAACAGAGTCTAATGGGGCCTGGTCAACAGAGCCGTATGTGTCCTGGTCAACATAGTCTAATGGGTCCTGGTCAACAGAGTCTATTGGGTCCTGGTCAACAGAGTCTATTGTGTCCTGGTCAACAGAGTCTATTGGGTCCTGGTCAACAGAGCCTAATGGGTCCTGGTCAATAGAGTCGTAGGGTCCTGGTCAACAGAGTCTAATGGGGCCTGGTCAACAGAGCCGTATGTGTCCTGGTCAACATAGTCTAATGGGTCCTGGTCAACAGAGTCTAATGGGGCCTGGTCAACAGAGTCTATTGGGTCCTCGTCAATAGAGTCTAATGGGTCCTGGTCAACAGAGTCTAATAAGCCCTGGTCAACAGAGCCTAATTGGTCCTGGTCAACAGAGCCTAATGGGTCCTGGTCAACAGAACTGTATGGGTCCTGGTCAACAGAGTCTATTGGGTCCCGGTCAACAGAATCTAATGGTCCTGGTCAACAGAGTCTATTGGGTCCTGGTCAACAGAGTCTAATGGTCCTGGTCAACAGAGTCTATTGGATCCTGGTCAACAGAGTCTATTGGGTCCTGGTCAACAGAGCCTAATGGGTCCTGGTCAACAGAGTCTATTGGGTCCTGGTCAACAGAGTCTAATGGGTCCTGGTCAACAGAGTCTAATAAGCCCTGGTGAACAGAGCCTAATGGGTCCTGATCAACAGAGCCTATTGGTCCTTGTCAATAGAGTCTAATGGTCCTGGTCAATAGAGTCTTATGGTCCTGGTCAACAGCAAGGATCCTGGTCAAAAGAGCAGAATGGTCCTGGTCAACAGAGACTAATGGGTTCTGGTCAACATAGTCTAATGGAACTGGTCAACAGAGCTTAATGGTCCTGGTCAACAGAGTCTAATGGTCCTGGTCCACAGAGCCTAATGGTCCTGGTTAACAGAGCATAATGGTCCTGGTCAACAGAGTGTAATGGTTCCTGGTCAACAGAGTCTAATATTCCTGGTCAACAGAGCCTAATGGGTCCTGGTCAACTGAGTCTAATGGGCCCTGTTCAACAGAGTCTAATGGTCCTGGTCTACAGAGTCTAATGGGCCTGGTCAACAGAGTCTAATGGGCCCTGGTCAACTGAGTCTAATGGGTCCTGGTCAACAGAGTCTAATGGTCCTGGTCTACAGAGTCTAATGGTCCTGGTCAAAAGAATCTAATCGTCCTGGTCAACAGAGTCTAATCGTCCTGGTCAACTGAGTCTAATGGGTCCTGGTCAACTGAGTCTAATGGCACTGGTCAACAGAGCCTCATGGTCCTGGTCAGTAGAGTCTAATGGTCCTGGTCAGTAGAGTCTAATGGTCCTGGTCAGTAGAGTATAATGGGTCCTGGTCAGTAGAGTCTAATGGTCCTGGTCAGTAGAGTCTAATGGTCCTGGTCAGTAGAGTCTAATCGTCCTGGTCAACTGAGTCTAATGGGTCCTGGTCAACAGAGTATAATGGTCCTGGTCAACAGAGTCTATTGGGTCCTGGTCAACTGAGTCTAATGGGTCCTGGTCAACTGAGTCTAATGGGTCCTGGTCAACAGAGTATAATGGTCCTGGTCAACAGAGTCTATTGGGTCCTGGTCAACTGAGTCTAATGGGTCCTGGTCAACTGAGTCTAATGGGTCCTGGTCAGTAGAGTATAATGGTTCTGGTCAACAGAGCCTAATGGGTCCTGGTCAATAGAGAATAATGGTCCTGGTCTATAGTGTCTAATGGTACTGGTCAACATAGCCTTATGTGTCCTGGTCAACAGAGTCTAATATGCCTGGTCAACAGAGTCTAATGGTTCTGGTACACAGAGTTTAATGGTCCTGGTCACCTGAGCCCAATGGGTCCTGGTTAACTGAGTCTAATGGTCCTGTTCAATAGAGCCTAATGGTCCAGGTCAATAGAGTCTAACGTTCCTGGTCAGTAGAGTCTAATGGTCCTGGTCAACAGAACCTAATGGTCCTGGTCAGTAGAGTCTAATGGTTTTGGTAAATAGAGTTTAATGGTCCTGGTCAGTAGAGTCTAATGGTCTTGGTAAATAGAGTTTAATGGTCCTGGTCAGTAGAGTCTAATGGTCTTGGTAAATAGAGTTTAATGGTCCTGGTCAGTAGAGTCTAATGGTCTTGGTAAATAGAGTTTAATGGTCCTGGTCAGTAGAGTCTAATGGTCCTGGTCAGTAGAGTCTAATGGTCCCTGGTCCCTGGTCAACAGAATATTTTTTCCCTGGTCAACAGAGCCTATTGGTCCTGGTCAACAGAGCTGAATGGGCCCTGGTCAAAAGAGTATTTTTTCCTTTGTCAACAGAGCCTATTGGGTCCTGGTCAACAGTGCAGAATGGGCCCTGGTCAACAGAGTATAATGGCACTGGTCAACAGAGCCTAATGGTCCTGGTCAACAGAGTCGAATGGTCCTGGTCAACAGAGCCTAATGGGTCCTGGTCAACAGAACCGTATAGGTCCTGGTCAACAAAGTCGCATGGGTCCTGGTCAACATGGGTCTAATGGGTCCTGGTCAACAGAGTCTAATGGGTCCTGGTCAACAGATTCTAATGGGCCCTGGTCAACAGAGTCTAATGGTTCTGGTCAACAGAGTCTAATGGGTCCTGGTCAACAGAGCAGTATGGTTCCTGGTCAACAGAGTCGTATGGGTCCTGGTCAACAGAGCCTAATGGGTCCTGGTCAACAGAACCGTATGGGTCCTGGTCAACAGAGTCTAATGGGCCCTGGTCAACAGAGTCTAATGGGTCCTGGTCAACAGAGTCTATTGGGTCCTGGTCAACAGAGTCCATTGTATCCTGGTCAACAGAGTCTATTGGGTCCTGGTCAACAGAGCCTAATGGGTCCTGGTCAATAGAGTCGTAGGGTCC
Organism: Oncorhynchus kisutch; assembly: GCF_002021735.2. Lineage (NCBI taxonomy): Eukaryota > Metazoa > Chordata > Actinopteri > Salmoniformes > Salmonidae > Oncorhynchus > Oncorhynchus kisutch. The sequence goes on from NC_034187.2 coordinate 88,400,649, forward strand.
TGGTCAACAGAGTCTAATGGGGCCTGGTCAACAGAACCGTATGGGTCCTGGTCAACAGAGTCTAATGGGCCCTGGTCAACAGAGTCTAATGGGTCCTGGTCAACAGAGTCTATTGGGTCCTGGTCAACAGAGTCCATTGTATCCTGGTCAACAGAGTCTATTGGGTCCTGGTCAACAGAGCCTAATGGGTCCTGGTCAATAGAGTCGTAGGGTCCTGGTCAACAGAGTCTAATGGGGCCTGGTCAACAGAGTCTATTGGGTCCTGGTCAACAGAGTATAATGGTCCTGGTCAACAGAGTCTATTGGGTCCTGGTCAACTGAGTCTAATGGGTCCTGGTCAACTGAGTCTAATGGGTCCTGGTCAACAGAGTATAATGGTCCTGGTCAACAGAGTCTATTGGGTCCTGGTCAACTGAGTCTAATGGGTCCTGGTCAACTGAGTCTAATGGGTCCTGGTCAGTAGAGTATAATGGTTCTGGTCAACAGAGCCTAATGGGTCCTGGTCAATAGAGAATAATGGTCCTGGTCTATAGTGTCTAATGGTACTGGTCAACATAGCCTTATGTGTCCTGGTCAACAGAGTCTAATATGCCTGGTCAACAGAGTCTAATGGTTCTGGTACACAGAGTTTAATGGTCCTGGTCACCTGAGCCCAATGGGTCCTGGTTAACTGAGTCTAATGGTCCTGTTCAATAGAGCCTAATGGTCCAGGTCAATAGAGTCTAACGTTCCTGGTCAGTAGAGTCTAATGGTCCTGGTCAACAGAACCTAATGGTCCTGGTCAGTAGAGTCTAATGGTTTTGGTAAATAGAGTTTAATGGTCCTGGTCAGTAGAGTCTAATGGTCTTGGTAAATAGAGTTTAATGGTCCTGGTCAGTAGAGTCTAATGGTCTTGCTAAATAGAGTTTAATGGTCCTGGTCAGTAGAGTCTAATGGTCTTGGTAAATAGAGTTTAATGGTCCTGGTCAGTAGAGTCTAATGGTCCTGGTCAGTAGAGTCTAATGGTCCCTGGTCCCTGGTCAACAGAATATTTTTTCCCTGGTCAACAGAGCCTATTGGTCCTGGTCAACAGAGCTGAATGGGCCCTGGTCAAAAGAGTATTTTTTCCTTTGTCAACAGAGCCTATTGGGTCCTGGTCAACAGTGCAGAATGGGCCCTGGTCAACAGAGTATAATGGCACTGGTCAACAGAGCCTAATGGTCCTGGTCAACAGAGTCGAATGGTCCTGGTCAACAGAGCCTAATGGGTCCTGGTCAACAGAACCGTATAGGTCCTGGTCAACAAAGTCTAATGGGTCCTGGTCAACATGGGTCTAATGGGTCCTGGTCAACAGAGTCTAATGGGTCCTGGTCAACAGATTCTAATGGGCCCTGGTCAACAGAGTCTAATGGTTCTGGTCAACAGAGTCTAATGGGTCCTGGTCAACAGAGCAGTATGGTTCCTGGTCAACAGAGTCGTATGGGTCCTGGTCAACAGAGCCTAATGGGTCCTGGTCAACAGAACCGTATGGGTCCTGGTCAACAGAGTCTAATGGGCCCTGGTCAACAGAGTCTAATGGGTCCTGGTCAACAGAGTCTATTGGGTCCTGGTCAACAGAGTCCATTGTATCCTGGTCAACAGAGTCTATTGGGTCCTGGTCAACAGAGCCTAATGGGTCCTGGTCAATAGAGTCGTAGGGTCCTGGTCAACAGAGTCTAATGGGGCCTGGTCAACAGAACCGTATGGGTCCTGGTCAACAGAGTCTAATGGGCCCTGGTCAACAGAGTCTAATGGGTCCTGGTCAACAGAGTCTATTGGGTCCTGGTCAACAGAGTCCATTGTATCCTGGTCAACAGAGTCTATTGGGTCCTGGTCAACAGAGCCTAATGGGTCCTGGTCAATAGAGTCGTAGGGTCCTGGTCAACAGAGTCTAATGGGGCCTGGTCAACAGAGCCGTATGTGTCCTGGTCAACATAGTCTAATGGGTCCTGGTCAACAGAGTCTATTGGGTCCTGTTCAACAGAGTCTATTGTGTCCTGGTCAACAGAGTCTATTGGGTCCTGGTCAACAGAGCCTAATGGGTCCTGGTCAATAGAGTCGTAGGGTCCTGGTCAACAGAGTCTAATGGGGCCTGGTCAACAGAGCCGTATGTGTCCTGGTCAACATAGTCTAATGGGTCCTGGTCAACAGAGTCTATTGGGTCCTCGTCAATAGAGTCTAATGGGTCCTGGTCAACAGAGTCTAATAAGCCCTGGTCAACAGAGCCTAATTGGTCCTGGTCAACAGAGCCTAATGGGTCCTGGTCAACAGAACTGTATGGGTCCTGGTCAACAGAGTCTATTGGGTCCCGGTCAACAGAATCTAATGGTCCTGGTCAACAGAGTCTATTGGGTCCTGGTCAACAGAGTCTAATGGTCCTGGTCAACAGAGTCTATTGGATCCTGGTCAACAGAGTCTATTGGGTCCTGGTCAACAGAGCCTAATGGGTCCTGGTCAACAGAGTCTATTGGGTCCTGGTCAACAGAGTCTAATGGGTCCTGGTCAACAGAGTCTAATAAGCCCTGGTCAACAGAGCCTAATGGGTCCTGATCAACAGAGCCTATTGGTCCTTGTCAATAGAGTCTAATGGTCCTGGTCAATAGAGTCTTATGGTCCTGGTCAACAGCAAGGATCCTGGTCAAAAGAGCAGAATGGTCCTGGTCAACAGAGACTAATGGGTTCTGGTCAACATAGTCTAATGGCACTGGTCAACAGAGCCTAATGGTCCTGGTCAACAGAGTCTAATGGTCCTGGTCCACAGAGCCTAATGGTCCTGGTTAACAGAGCATAATGGTCCTGGTCAACAGAGTGTAATGGTTCCTGGTCAACAGAGTCTAATATTCCTGGTCAACAGAGCCTAATGGGTCCTGGTCAACTGAGTCTAATGGGCCCTGTTCAACAGAGTCTAATGGTCCTGGTCTACAGAGTCTAATGGGCCTGGTCAACAGAGTCTAATGGGCCCTGGTCAACTGAGTCTAATGGGTCCTGGTCAACAGAGTCTAATGGTCCTGGTCTACAGAGTCTAATGGTCCTGGTCAAAAGAATCTAATCGTCCTGGTCAACAGAGTCTAATCGTCCTGGTCAACTGAGTCTAATGGGTCCTGGTCAACTGAGTCTAATGGCACTGGTCAACAGAGCCTAATGGTCCTGGTCAGTAGAGTCTAATGGTCCTGGTCAGTAGAGTCTAATGGTCCTGGTCAGTAGAGTATAATGGGTCCTGGTCAGTAGAGTCTAATGGTCCTGGTCAGTAGAGTCTAATGGTCCTGGTCAGTAGAGTCTAATCGTCCTGGTCAACAGAGTCTATTGGGTCCTGGTCAACTGAGTCTAATGGGTCCTGGTCAACTGAGTCTAATGGGTCCTGGTCAACAGAGTATAATGGTCCTGGTCAACAGAGTCTATTGGGTCCTGGTCAACTGAGTCTAATGGGTCCTGGTCAACTGAGTCTAATGGGTCCTGGTCAGTAGAGTATAATGGTTCTGGTCAACAGAGCCTATTGGGTCCTGGTCAATAGAGAATAATGGTCCTGGTCTATAGTGTCTAATGGTACTGGTCAACATAGCCTTATGTGTCCTGGTCAACAGAGTCTAATATGCCTGGTCAACAGAGTCTAATGGTTCTGGTACACAGAGTTTAATGGTCCTGGTCACCTGAGCCCAATGGGTCCTGGTTAACTGAGTCTAATGGTCCTGTTCAATAGAGCCTAATGGTCCAGGTCAATAGAGTCTAACGTTCCTGGTCAGTAGAGTCTAATGGTCCTGGTCAACAGAACCTAATGGTCCAGGTCAATAGAGTCTAACGGTCCTGGTCAGTAGAGTCTAATGGTTTTGGTAAATATAGTTTAATGGTCCTGGTCAGTAGAGTCTAATGGTCTTGGTAAATAGAGTTTAATGGTCCTGGTCAGTAGAGTCTAATGGTCTTGGTAAATAGAGTTTAATGGTCCTGGTCAGTAGAGTCTAATGGTCTTGGTAAATAGAGTTTAATGGTCCTGGTCAGTAGAGTCTAATGGTCCTGGTCAGTAGAGTCTAATGGTCCCTGGTCCCTGGTCAACAGAATATTTTTTCCCTGGTCAACAGAGCCTATTGGTCCTGGTCAACAGAGCTGAATGGGCCCTGGTCAAAAGAGTATTTTTTCCTTTGTCAACAGAGCCTATTGGGTCCTGGTCAACAGTGCAGAATGGGCCCTGGTCAACAGAGTATAATGGCACTGGTCAACAGAGCCTAATGGTCCTGGTCAACAGAGTCGAATGGTCCTGGTCAACAGAGCCTAATGGGTCCTGGTCAACAGAACCGTATGGGTCCTGGTCAACAAAGTCTAATGGGTCCTGGTCAACATGGGTCTAATGGGTCCTGGTCATCAGAGTCTAATGGGTCCTGGTCAACAGATTCTAATGGGCCCTGGTCAACAGAGTCTAATGGTTCTGGTCAACAGAGTCTAATGGGTCCTGGTCAACAGAGCAGTATGGTTCCTGGTCAACAGAGTCGTATGGGTCCTGGTCAACAGAGCCTAATGGGTCCTGGTCAACAGAACCGTATGGGTCCTGGTCAACAGAGTCTAATGGGCCCTGGTCAACAGAGTAGAATGGCACTGGCCAACAGAGCCTAATGGTCCTGGTCAACAGAGCCTAATGGGTCCTGGTCAACAGAACCGTATGGGTCCTGGTCAACAAAGTCTAATGGGTCCTGGTCAACATGGGTCTAATGGGTCCTGGTCATCAGAGTCTAATGGGTCCTGGTCAACAGATTCTAATGGGCCCTGGTCAACAGAGTCTAATGGTTCTGGTCAACAGAGTCTAATGGGTCCTGGTCAACAGAGCAGTATGGTTCCTGGTCAACAGAGTCGTATGGGTCCTGGTCAACAGAGCCTAATGGGTCCTGGTCAACAGAACCGTATGGGTCCTGGTCAACAGAGTCTAATGGGCCCTGGTCAACAGAGTCTAATGGGTCCTGGTCAACAGAGTCTATTGGGTCCTGGTCAACAGAGTCCATTGTATCCTGGTCAACAGAGTCTATTGGGTCCTGGTCAACAGAGCCTAATGGGTCCTGGTCAATAGAGTCGTAGGGTCCTGGTCAACAGAGTCTAATGGGGCCTGGTCAACAGAACCGTATGGGTCCTGGTCAACAGAGTCTAATGGGCCCTGGTCAACAGAGTCTAATGGGTCCTGGTCAACAGAGTCTATTGGGTCCTGGTCAACAGAGTCCATTGTATCCTGGTCAACAGAGTCTATTGGGTCCTGGTCAGTAGAGTATAATGGGTCCTGGTCAGTAGAGTCTAATGGTCCTGGTCAGTAGAGTCTAATGGTCCTGGTCAGTAGAGTCTAATCGTCCTGGTCAACTGAGTCTAATGGGTCCTGGTCAACAGAGTATAATGGTCCTGGTCAACAGAGTCTATTGGGTCCTGGTCAACTGAGTCTAATGGGTCCTGGTCAACTGAGTCTAATGGGTCCTGGTCAACAGAGTATAATGGTCCTGGTCAACAGAGTCTATTGGGTCCTGGTCAACTGAGTCTAATGGGTCCTGGTCAACTGAGTCTAATGGGTCCTGGTCAACAGAGTCTAATAAGCCCTGGTCAACAGAGCCTAATTGGTCCTGGTCAACAGAGCCTAATGGGTCCTGGTCAACAGAACTGTATGGGTCCTGGTCAACAGAGTCTATTGGGTCCCGGTCAACAGAATCTAATGGTCCTGGTCTACAGAGTCTAATGGTCCTGGTCAAAATAATCTAATCGTCCTGGTCAACAGAGTCTAATCGTCCTGGTCAACTGAGTCTAATGGGTCCTGGTCAACTGAGTCTAATGGCACTGGTCAACAGAGCCTAATGGTCCTGGTCAGTAGAGTCTAATGGTCCTGGTCAGTAGAGTCTAATGGTCCTGGTCAGTAGAGTATAATCGGTCCTGGTCAGTAGAGTCTAATGGTCCTGGTCAGTAGAGTCTAATGGTCCTGGTCAGTAGAGTCTAATCGTCCTGGTCAACTGAGTCTAATGGGTCCTGGTCAACAGAGTATAATGGTCCTGGTCAACAGAGTCTATTGGGTCCTGGTCAACTGAGTCTAATGGGTCCTGGTCAACTGAGTCTAATGGGTCCTGGTCAACAGAGTATAATGGTCCTGGTCAACAGAGTCTATTGGGTCCTGGTCAACTGAGTCTAATGGGTCCTGGTCAACTGAGTCTAATGGGTCCTGGTCAGTAGAGTATAATGGTTCTGGTCAACAGAGCCTAATGGGTCCTGGTCAATAGAGAATAATGGTCCTGGTCTATAGTGTCTAATGGTACTGGTCAACATAGCCTTATGTGTCCTGGTCAACAGAGTCTAATATGCCTGGTCAACAGAGTCTAATGGTTCTGGTACACAGAGTTTAATGGTCCTGGTCACCTGAGCCCAATGGGTCCTGGTTAACTGAGTCTAATGGTCCTGTTCAATAGAGCCTAATGGTCCAGGTCAATAGAGTCTAACGTTCCTGGTCAGTAGAGTCTAATGGTCCTGGTCAACAGAACCTAATGGTCCAGGTCAATAGAGTCTAACGGTCCTGGTCAGTAGAGTCTAATGGTTTTGGTAAATAGAGTTTAATGGTCCTGGTCAGTAGAGTCTAATGGTCTTGGTAAATAGAGTTTAATGGTCCTGGTCAGTAGAGTCTAATGGTCTTGGTAAATAGAGTTTAATGGTCCTGGTCAGTAGAGTCTAATGGTCTTGGTAAATAGAGTTTAATGGTCCTGGTCAGTAGAGTCTAATGGTCCTGGTCAGTAGAGTCTAATGGTCCCTGGTCCCTGGTCAACAGAATATTTTTTCCCTGGTCAACAGAGCCTATTGGTCCTGGTCAACAGAGCTGAATGGGCCCTGGTCAAAAGAGTATTTTTTCCTTTGTCAACAGAGCCTATTGGGTCCTGGTCAACAGTGCAGAATGGGCCCTGGTCAACAGAGTATAATGGCACTGGTCAACAGAGCCTAATGGTCCTGGTCAACAGAGTCGAATGGTCCTGGTCAACAGAGCCTAATGGTCCTGGTTAACAGAGCATAATGGACCTGGTCAACAGAGTGTAATGGTTCCTGGTCAACAGAGTCTAATGGTCCTGGTCAACAGAGCCTAATGGTCCTGGTTAACAGAGCATAATGGTCCTGGTCAACAGAGCGTAATGGTTCCTGGTCAACAGAGTCTAATATTCCTGGTCAACAGAGCCTAATGTGGATGGTCAACAGAGTCTAATGGGTCCTGGTCAACAGAGTCTAATGGGTCCTGGTCAACAGAGTCTAATGGGCCCTGGTCAACTGAGTCTAATGGGCCTGGTCAACAGAGTCTAATGGTACTGGTCAAAAGAGTCTTACGGTCCTGGTCAGTAGAGTCTAATGGTTCTGGTCAACAGAGCCTAATGGGTCCTGGTCAATATAGAATAATGGTCCTGGTCAACAGAGCATAATGGGTCCTGGTCAACAGAGCCTTATGGGTCCTGGTCAACAGAGCATAATGGGTCCTGGTCAACAGAGCCTAATGGGCCCTGGTCAACAGAGCTGAATGGGTTCTGCTCAACAGAGCTGAATGGGCCCTGGTCAACAGAATATTTTTTCCCTGGTCAACAGAGCCTATTGGTCCTGGTCAACAGAGCTGAATGGGCCCTGGTCAACAGAGTATTTATTCCTTTGTCAACAGAGCCTATTGGGTCCTGGTCAACAGAGCCTACTGGTCCTGGTCAACAGAGCCTAATGGTCGTGGTCAACAGTAGGATACTATATAAGGAATGAATTTGATTTCCTGTTCTCTAGCCTGCCTGTCTGCCACCCCCGCTCCACTCTGCCCTCCCGGCCCTGTCAGCTCTGGCATCAGCCATATGTCCTCAGCCTGGACTGAACAGTGTTCCCCTTCTCCCCTCTCTCTCCTCTTCTCCTTCATGTCCTCGGCTTCCCAGCGCACACATCACGTCACTATCATCTGTGTAGTTTAATCCTCCTCCACTAATCTCGTCTTCCTTGTTGCCTTCTATCCACTGCCAAGAAAATAAATGCACCCCAGACTATTGAACTGGATACACTATTTTCTTCTCATGAAGTACTAGATGTGTTTCAGGGCATAAATGACAGTCGCGTACAGTGTTTCAGGACATAAATGACAGTCGCGTACAGTGTTTCAGGGCATAAATCACAGTCGCGTACAGTGTTTCAGGACATAAATGACAGTCGCGTACAGTGTTTCAGGACATAAATGACAGTCGCGTACAGTGTTTCAGGACATAAATGACAGTCGCGTACAGTGTTTCAGGACATAAATGACAGTCGCGTACAGTGTTTCAGGACATAAATGACAGTCGCGTACAGTGTTTCAGGACATAAATGACAGTCGCGTACAGTGTTTCAGGACATAAATGACAGTCGCGTACAGTGTTTCAGGACATAAATGACAGTCGCGTACAGTGTTTCAGGACATAAATGACAGTCGCGTACAGTGTTTCAGGACATAAATGACAGTCGCGTACAGTGTTTCAGGACATAAATGACAGTCGCGTACAGTGTTTCAGGACATAAATGACAGTCGCGTACAGTGTTTCAGGACATAAATGACAGTCGCGTACAGTGTTTCAGGGCATAAATCACAGTCGCGTACAGTGTTTCAGGACATAAATGACAGTCGCGTACAGTGTTTCAGGACATAAATGACAGTCGCGTACAGTGTTTCAGGGCATAAATCACAGTCGCGTACAGTGTTTCAGGACATAAATGACAGTCGCGTACAGTGTTTCAGGGCATAAATCACAGTCGCGTACAGTGTTTCAGGACATAAATGACAGTCACGTACAGTGATGATGAATTGTAGGCTATAACAGATTGGCCTACGCTGCAGGCTTGGAGTCCAAGCTCACTGTTATTTTACAATAAAAAAATATGATAGTAATATAGCTCTCTCTATAATTTGTTAAATCATTTAAATAATACAATATATAGATTTTGTACACAATAAAGATAATAAATGATGGGTCAACATCTAAGTATTGCTCCCAGCGTTGATCAAAGCCTAAAACGCTTATATAGTTGATCTGACTGGATAATATAGAGCTGCCTGGGTTTTCCATGCATCGGTAGCTACATCTGGTAAGATGAGGGGTGGGGGTGTGTGTCTATTTGGCAATAACTGCTGGTGCGAGATGTTTAATATTAAAGAAGTCTCAAGGTATTGCTCACCTGAGGTAGAGTACTTTATGATAAGCTATAGAGCTTATCTATCTATCTACACTATCTATCAAGAGAGTTCTCATCTATGCAGTAAGCAATGGGGCCGACAGATATGGGGCCGACAGATATGGGGCCGACAGATATGGCAGCTCTGCTCATAAGCAACTTCACAGTATTTTGTTTTTGTGTGTTATTTCTTCCATTATTAGCCTACTAAATGTTTTGTGTTATTACATACAGCCGGAAATAACTTTTGGATATCCGAGTGGCGGTAACACACCAGCATTACGACCAGGAAACATGGCTCTCTTGGGATATACTGTCTTTTTCCATACAGCCAGCTGGGTTCTCAGTATTTCGCACAGACAGGAAAAAAATAACTCTCCGGGAAGAAGAAATGCGGAAAATTATCTTCGGTTATAGTCACAGCCGTGTATATCCCCCCTCAAGCCGATACCACGATGGCCCTTAAAGAACTTCACTGGACTTTATGCAAACTAGAAACCACATATCCTGAGGCTGCATTTATTGTTCAATTTTGCCTAAAATGACATACCAAATCTAAGAGGTTAGTTAATAAGGATCATATCACCTCTGCATTACCTGACATCCACTTCAATTTGCTTACCGCCCAATAGATCCACAGACGATGTAATCGCTGCCCCCAAGTGGTGGAGGTAGGAAACAACATCTCCACCTTTCAACCTCAGGAGGTTGAAGAAATTTGGCTTGGCATCTAAAACCCTCACAAACTTTTACAGATGCACAATTGAGAGCATCCTTTCAGGCTGTATAACCGCCAGGTATGGCAACCGCCTGCAACTTCTGTGCACTACAGAGGGGGTGCAGTCTTCCGAACTCATCATTGGGGTCAAAGTACCTCCAGGACACCTACAGCACCCAATGTCACAGGAAGGTTAAAAAGATCATCAAGGACAACAACCAACCATAGCCTGTTTACCCTGCTATCATCCAGAAGGCGAGAACAGGAGCATCAAAGCTGGGAGACACCCTGGCCAGTTGTGTGTATGAATGGGGCCAGAGACCTCTTCCCAAATGGCCCCCTGGTACCTATCTAGTGCACTGCTTTTGACCAGGACATAGAGAGCATGCAGGGAGCCATTTGAGATGCAGACAGAACATGACAGCTCCCTCTGTCATCAGACTGACCCAGGCCCTCACTGCCGCTGCCGCCAGCCGGAGAAATCAGATTGCTAAAAGCTAATGTCAAGAAGTTATGTGGAACTGTCACATGCTATTAGAGCACAAATTAGTGGCAGGCAGGCAGCGCCCTGGCCAGAGAAGAGAGCAGAGGGGGACAGGGTTAGAGGAAAGAGGAGAGGGGGACAGGGTTAGAGGAGAGAGGAGAGGGGGGACAGGGTTAGAGGAGAGAGGAGAGGGGGACAGGGTTAGAGGAGAGAGGATAGGGGGACAGGGTTAGAGGAGATAGGAGAGGGGGACAGGGTTAGAGGAGAGAGGAGAGGGGGACACGACTAGAGGAGAGAGGAGAGGGGGACAGGGTTAGAGGAGAGGGGGACAGGGTTAGAGGAGAGAGGAGAGGGGGACAGGGTTAGAGGAGAGAGGAGAGGGGAGAGGGGGACAGGGTTAGAGGAGAGGGGAGAGGGGGACAGGGTTAGAGGAGAGAGGAGAGGGGGACAGGGTTGAGGGACAGCTATTGGGGAACGGTGGTGGGGATCTTGGAATGTTCAGGTTTCACAAGTTTGTGATCATGAAAAAGGAAACTATGACATATATTTTATATCACTATCATGCACATGCAGCCACACACATAAGGATGGCTCTGCTGCAGAAAGACTGATACATGTTTGATAGTGGTAGTAGACACCCTCACACATAAGGATGGCTCTGCTGCAGAAAGACTGATACATGTTTGATAGTGGTAGTAGACACCCTCACACATAAGGATGGCTCTGCTGCAGAAAGACTGATACATGTTTGATAGTGGTAGTAGACACCCTCACACATAAGGATGGCTCTGCTGCAGAAAGACTGATACATGTTTGATAGTGGTAGTAGACACCCTCACACATAAGGATGGCTCTGCTGCAGAAAGACTGATACATGTTTGATAGTGGTAGTAGACACCCTCACACATAAGGATGGCTCTGCTGCAGAAAGACTGATACATGTTTGATAGTGGTAGTAGACACCCTCACACATAAGGATGGCTCTGCTGCAGAAAGACTGATACATGTTTGATAGTGGTAGTAGACACCCTCACACATAAGGATGGCTCTGCTGCAGAAAGACTGATACATGTTTGATAGTGGTAGTAGACACCCTCACACATAAGGATGGCTCTGCTGCAGAAAGACTGATACATGTTTGATAGTGGTAGTAGACACCCTCACACATAAGGATGGCTCTGTTGCAGAAAGACTGATACATGTTTGATAGTGGTAGTAGACACCCTCACACATAAGGATGGCTCTGCTGCAGAAAGACTGATACATGTTTGATAGTGGTAGTAGACACCCTCACACATAAGGATGGCTCTGTTGCAGAAAGACTGATACATGTTTGATAGTGGTAGTAGACACCCTCACACATAAGGATGGCTCTGCTGCAGAAAGACTGATACATGTTTGATAGTGGTAGTAGACACCCTCACACATAAGGATGGCTCTGCTGCAGAAAGACTGATACATGTTTGATAGTGGTAGTAGACACCCTCACACATAAGGATGGCTCTGCTGCAGAAAGACTGATACATGTTTGATAGTGGTAGTAGACACCCTCACACATAAGGATGGCTCTGTTGCAGAAAGACTGATACATGTTTGATAGTGGTAGTAGACACCCTCACACATAAGGATGGCTCTGCTGCAGAAAGACTGATACATGTTTGATAGTGGTAGTAGACACCCTCACACATAAGGATGGCTCTGCTGCAGAAAGACTGATACATGTTTGATAGTGGTAGTAGACACCCTCACACATAAGGATGGCTCTGCTGCAGAAAGACTGATACATGTTTGATAGTGGTAGTAGACACCCTCACACATAAGGATGGCTCTGCTGCAGAAAGACTGATACATGTTTGATAGTGGTAGTAGACACCCTCACACATAAGGATGGCTCTGCTGCAGAAAGACTGATACATGTTTGATAGTGGTAGTAGACACCCTCACACATAAGGATGGCTCTGCTGCAGAAAGACTGATACATGTTTGATAGTGGTAGTAGACACCCTCACACATAAGGATGGCTCTGCTGCAGAAAGACTGATACATGTTTGATAGTGGTAGTAGACACCCTCACACATAAGGATGGCTCTGCTGCAGAAAGACTGATACATGTTTGATAGTGGTAGTAGACACCCTCACACATAAGGATGGCTCTGCTGCAGAAAGACTGATACATGTTTGATAGTGGTAGTAGACACCCTCACACATAAGGATGGCTCTGCTGCAGAAAGACTGATACATGTTTGATAGTGGTAGTAGATACCCTCACACATAAGGATGGCTCTGCTGCAGAAAGACTGATACATGTTTGATAGTGGTAGTAGACACCCTCACACATAAGGATGGCTCTGCTGCAGAAAGACTGATACATGTTTGATGTCTTGATGCTGTATTGTTTGTAAAATAATAATATTTTTTATTATTTTTTATTTATTTAAAGATGTCACGTGACTGTTGCAAATTGTGAAGGAGAGCTAAAAGCAGTTATGTTTTATCTTTACCGGTCGAAAGTTTGGACACACCTGCTCATTCAAGGGTTTTTCTTTATTTACTATTTTCTACATTGTAGATGTCACGCCCTGACCTTAGTGATCTTTCTTTTCTTTATTGTTTTGGTTAGGTCAGGGTGTGACATGGGTGATGTATGTGTTTTAGTACTGTCTAGGGGTTTAGTAGTTTTGTGGGGTTGTTTACCATCTAGGTGTTTGATATGTCTATGGTTGCCTAGATTGGTTCTCAATTAGAGCAGCTGTTTATCGTTGTCTCTGATTGGGAACCATATTTAGGCAGCCATCTTCTTTGGGTATTTTGTGGATTATTGTCTATGTCTAGTTGCCTGTGTCTGCACTAGTATTTATATAGCGTCATGTTCGGTTTGTTGTTTTTGTATAGTTTGTTAATTAAGTGTTCTCTAATCAAATGTATTTATAAAGCCCTTCGTACATCAGCTGATATCTCAAAGTGCTGTACAGAAACCCAGCCTAAAAACCCAAACAGCAAGCAATGCAGGTGTAGAAGCACGGTGGCTAGGAAAAACTCCCTAGAAAGGCCAAAACTTAGGAAGAAACCTAGAGAGGAACCAGGCTATGTGGGGTGGCCAGTCCTCTTCTGGCTGTGCCGGGTGGAGATTATAACAGAACATGGCCAAGATGTTCAAATGTTCATAAATGACCAGCATGGTCGTATAATAATAAGGCAGAACAGTTGAAACTGGAGCAGCAGCACGGTCAGGTGGAAGTTGAAACTGGAGCAGCAGCACGGCCAGGTGGACTGGGGACAGCAAGGAGTCATCATGTCAGGTAGTCCTGGGGCATGGTCCTAGGGCTCAGGTCCTCTGAGAGAGACAAAGAAAGAGAGAATTAGAGAGAGCATATGTGGGGTGGCCAGTCCTTTTCTGGCTGTGCCGGGTGGAGATTATAACAGAACATGGCCAAGATGTTCAAATGTTCATAAATGACCAGCATGGTCGAATAATAATAAGGCAGAACAGTTGAAACTGGAGCAGCAGCACGGCCAGGTGGACTGGGGACAGCAAGGAGTCATCATGTCAGGTAGTCCTGGGGCATGGTCCTAGGGCTCAGGTCCTCCGAGAGAGAGAGAGAAAGAGAGAATTAGAGAATGCACACCGAATAGGACAGGAGAGGTACTCCAGATATAACAAACTGACCTTAGCCCCCTGACACATAAACTACTGCAGCATAAATACTGGAGGCTGAGACAGGAGGGGTCAGGAGACACTGTGGCCCCATCCGAGGACACCCCCGGACAGGGCCAAACAGGAAGGATATAACCCCACCCACTTTGCCAAAGCACAGCCCCCACACCACTAGAGGGATATCTTCAACCACCAACTTACCATCCTGAGACAAGGCTGAGTATAGCCCACAAAGATCTTCGCAATGGCACAACACAAGGGGGGGCGCCAACCCAGACAGGATGACCACATCAGTGAATCAACCCACTCAGGTGACGCACCCCTTCCAGGGACGGCATGAGAGAGCCCCAGTAAGCCAGTGACTCAGCCCCTGTAATAGGGTTAGAGGCAGAGAATCCCAGTGGAAAGAGGGGAACCGGCCAGGCAGAGACAGCAAGGGTGGTTTGTTGCTCCAGAGCCTTTCCGTTCACCTTCCCACTCCTGGGCCAGACTACACTCAATCATATGACCCACTGAAGAGATGAGTCTTCAGTAAAGACTTAAAGGTTGAGACCGAGTTTGCGTCTCTGACATGGGTAGGCAGACCGTTCCATAAAAATGGAGCTCTATAGTAGAAAGCCCTGCCTCCAGCTGTTTGCTTAGAAATTCTAGGGACAATTAGGAGGCCTGCGTCTTGTGACCGTAGCGTATGTGTAGGTATGTACGGCAGGACCAAATCAGAGAGATTGGTAGGAGCAAGCCCATGTAATGCTTTGTAGGTTAGCAGTAAAACCTTGAAATCAGCCCTTGCTTTAACAGGAAGCCAGTGTAGAGAGGCTAGCACTGGAGTAATATGATCACATTTTTTGGTTCTAGTCCGGATTCTAGCAGCCGTATTTAGCACCAACTGAAGTTTATTTAGTGCTTTATCCGGGTAGCCGGAAAGTAGAGCATTGCAATACTCTAACCTAGAAGTGAAAAGCATGGATTCATTTTTCTGCATCATTTTTGGACAGAAAGTTTCTGATTTTTGCAATGTTACGTAGTTGGAAAAAAGCTGTCCTTGAAATGGTCTTGATATGTTCTTCAAAAGAGAGATCAGGGTCCAGAGTAACGCCGAGGTCCTTCACAGTTTTATTTGAGACGACTGTACAACCATTAAGATTAATTGTCAGATTCAACAGAAGATCTCTTTGTTTCTTGGGACCTAGAACAAGCATCTCTGTTTTGTCTGAGTTTAAAAGTAGAACATTTGCAACCATCCACTTCCTTATGTCTGAAACACATGCTTCTAGCGAGGGCAATTTTCGGGCTTCACCATGTTTCATTGAAATGTACAGCTGTGTGTCATCCGCATAGCAGTGAAAGTTAACATTATGTTTTCGAATAACATCCCCAAGAGGTAAAATATATAGTGAAAACAATAGTGGTCCTAAAATGGAACCTCGAGGAACACCGAAATGTACAGTTGATTTGTCAGAGGACAAACCATTCACAGAGACAAACTGATATCTTTCCGACAGATAAGATCTAAACCAGGCCAGAACTTGTCCGTGTAGACCAATTTGGGTTTCCAATCTCTACAAAAGAATGTGGTGATCGATGGTATCAAAAGCAGCACTAAGGTCTAGGAGCACGAGGACAGATTCAGAGCCTCGGTCCGATGCCATTAAAATGTAATTTACCACCTTCACAAGTGCCGTCTCAGTGCTATGATGGGGTCTAAAACCAGACTGAAGCATTTCGTATACATTGTTTGTCTTCAGGAAGGCAGTAAGTTGCTGCGCAACAGCCTTCTCTAAAATTTTTGAGAGGAATGGAAGATTCGATATAGGCCGATAGTTTTTTATATTTTCTGGGTCAAGGTTTGGCTTTTTCAAGAGAGGTTTTATTACTGCCACTTTTAGTGAGTTTGGTACACACCCGGTGGATAGAGAGCCGTTTATTATGTTCAACATAGGAGGGCCAAGCACAGGAAGCAGCTCTTTCAGTAGTTTAGTTGGAATAGGGTCCAGTATGCAGCTTGAAGGTTTAGAGGCCATGATTACTGTCTGCTGTCTGGTTTATATATCATTACTGTCTGGTTTATATCATTACTGTATGGTTTATATCATTACTGTCTGTTTATATCATTACTGTCTGGTTTATATATCATTACTGTCTGGTTTATATATCATTACTGTCAGTTTATATATCATTACTGTATGGTTTATATATCATTACTGTCTGTTGTATGGTTATATATCATTACTGTCTGGTTTATATCATTACTGTATGGTTTATATCATTACTGTCTGTTTATATCATTACTGTCTGGTTTATATATCATTACTGTCTGGTTTATATATCATTACTGTATGGTTTATATATCATTACTGTCTGGTTTATATATCATTACTGTCTGTTGTATGGTTATATATCATTACTGTCTGGTTTATATATCATTACTGTATGGTTTATATATCATTACTGTCTGGTTTATATATCATTACTGTCTGGTTTATATATCATTACTGTCTGGTTTATATATCATTACTGTCTGGTTTATATATCATTACTGTATGGTTTATATATCATTACTGTATGGTTTATATATCATTACTGTATGGTTTATATATCATTACTGTATGGTTATATATCATTACTGTCTGGTTTATATATCATTACTGTATGGTTTATATATCATTACTGTCTGGTTTATATATCATTACTGTCTGGTTTATATATCATTACTGTCTGGTTTATATATCATTACTGTCTGGTTTATATATCATTACTGTCTGGTTTATATATCATTACTGTCTGGTTTATATATCATTACTGTCTGGTTTATATATCATTACTGTCTGGTTTATATATCATTACTGTCTGGTTTATATATCATTACTGTCTGGTTTATATATCATTACTGTATGGTTTATATATCATTACTGTCTGTTGTATGGTTATATATCATTACTGTCTGGTTTATATATCATTACTGTCTGGTTTATATATCATTACTGTCTGGTATATCATTCTGGTTCATATCATTACTGTCTGGTTTATATATCATTACTGTCTGTTGTATGGTTTATATATCATTACTGTCTGGTTTATATATCATTACTGTCTGGTTTATATATCATTACTGTCTGGTTTATATATCATTACTGTCTGGTTTATATATCATTACTGTCTGGTTTATATATCATTACTGTCTGGTTTATATATCATTACTGTCTGTTGTATGGTTTATATATCATTACTGTCTGGTTTATATATCATTACTGTCTGGTTTATATATCATTACTGTCTGCTGTCTGGTTTATATATCATTACTGTCTGGTTTATATATCATTACTGTCTACTGTCTGGTTTATATATCATTACTGTCTAGTTTATATATCATTACTGTCTGGTTTATATATCATTACTGTCTGTTGTATGGTTATATATCATTACTGTCTGGTTTATATATCATTACTGTATGGTTTATATATCATTACTGTCTGTTGTATGGTTATATATCATTACTGTCTGGTTTATATATCATTACTGTCTGGTTTATATATCATTACTGTCTGTTGTATGGTTATATATCATTACTGTCTGGTTTATATATCATTACTGTATGGTTTATATATCATTACTGTCTGGTTTATATATCATTACTGTCTGTTGTATGGTTATATATCATTACTGTCTGGTTTATATATCATTACTGTCTACTGTCTGGTTTATATATCATTACTGTCTCGTTTATATATCATTACTGTCTGGTTTATATATCATTACTGTCTGGTTTATATATCATTACTGTCTGGTTTATATATCATTACTGTATGGTTATATATCATTACTGTATGGTTTATATATCATTACTGTCTGGTTTATATATCATTACTGTCTGGTTTATATATCATTACTGTATGGTTTATATATCATTACTGTCTGGTTTATATATCATTACTGTCTGGTTTATATATCATTACTGTCTGTTGTATGGTTATATATCATTACTGTCTGGTTTATATATCATTACTGTATGGTTTATATATCATTACTGTCTGGTTTATATATCATTACTGTCTGGTTTATATATCATTACTGTCTGTTGTATGGTTATATATCATTACTGTATGGTTTATATCATTACTGCCTGGTTTATATATCATTACTGTCTGGTTTATATATCATTACTGTCTGGTTTATATATCATTACTGTCTGGTTTATATATCATTACTGTCTGGTTTATATATCATTACTGTCTGGTTTATATATCATTACTGTCTGATTTATATATCATTACTGTCTGTTGTATGGTTATATATCATTACTGTCTGGTTTATATATCATTACTGTATGGTTTATATATCATTACTGTCTGGTTTATATATCATTACTGTCTGGTTTATATATCATTACTGTCTGTTGTATGGTTATATATCATTACTGTCTGGTTTATATATCATTACTGTCTGGTTTATATATCATTACTGTCTGTTGTATGGTTATATATCATTACTGTATGGTTTATATCATTACTGTCTGGTTTATATATCATTACTGTCTGGTTTATATATCATAACTGTCTGGTTTATATATCATTACTGTCTGGTTTATATATCATTACTGTCTGGTTTATATATCATTACTGTCTGTTGTATGGTTTATATATCATTACTGTCTGGTTTATATATCATTACTGTCTGGTTTATATATCATTACTGTCTGGTTTATATATCATTACTGTCTGGTTTATATATCATTACTGTCTGGTTTATATATCATTACTGTCTGTTGTATGGTTTATATATCATTACTGTCTGGCTTATATATCATTACTGTCTGGTTTATATATCATTACTGTCTGCTGTCTGGTTTATATATCATTACTGTCTGGTTTATATATCATTACTGTCTACTGTCTGGTTTATATATCATTACTGTCTGGTTTATATATCATTACTGTCTGGTTTATATATCATTACTCTCTGTTGTATGGTTATATATCATTACTGTCTGGTTTATATATCATTACTGTATGGTTTATATATCATTACTGTCTGTTGTATGGTTATATATCATTACTGTCTGGTTTATATATCATTACTGTATGGTTTATATATCATTACTGTCTGTTGTATGGTTATATATCATTACTGTCTGGTTTATATATCATTACTGTCTGGTTTATATATCATTACTGTCTGTTGTATGGTTATATATCATTACTGTCTGGTTTATATATCATTACTGTATGGTTTATATATCATTACTGTCTGGTTTATATATCATTACTGTCTGGTTTATATATCATTACTGTCTGGTTTATATATCATTACTGTCTGGTTTATATATCATTACTGTCTGGTTTATATATCATTACTGTATGGTTTATATATCATTACTGTCTGGTTTATATATCATTACTGTCTACTGTCTGGTTTATATATCATTACTGTCTGGTTATATATCATTACTGTCTGGTTTATATATCATTACTGTCTGGTTTATATATCATTACTGTCTGGTTTATATATCATTACTGTCTGGTTTATATATCATTACTGTCTGGTTTATATATCATTACTGTCTGGTTTACATATCATTACTGTCTGTTGTATGGTTATATATCATTACTGTCTGGTTTATATATCATTACTGTATGGTTTATATATCATTACTGTCTGGTTTATATATCATTACTGTCTGGTTTATATATCATTACTGTCTGTTGTATGGTTATATATCATTACTGTATGGGTTATATATCATTACTGTCTACTGTATGGTTTATATATCATTACTGTCTGGTTTATATATCATTACTGTCTGTTGTATGGTTATATATCATTACTGTATGGTTTATATATCATTACTGTCTGGTTTATATATCATTACTGTCTGGTTTATATATCATTACTGTCTGGTTTATATATCATTACTGTCTGGTTTATATATCATTACTGTATGGTTTATATATCATTACTGTCTACTGTCTGGTTTATATATCATTACTGTATGGTTTATATATCATTACTGTCTGGTTTATATATCATTACTGTCTACTGTATGTATGTATATGTATGTACACTGACTGGACGAAACATTAAGAAAACCTGCTTTCTCCATGATGTAGAATGACCAGGTGAATCCAGGTGAATCCAGGTCACTTGTTGTCTTCAGTCAGTGTAGATGAAGACGAGGAGAAGGAAGTTGTTGTCTTCTGTCAGTGTAGATGAAGACGGGGAGAAGGAAGTTGTTGTCTTCAGTCAGTGTAGATGAAGACGAGGAGAAGGAAGTTGTTGTCTTCAGTCAGTGTAGATGAAGACGGGGAGAAGGAAGTTGTTGTCTTCAGTCAGTGTAGATGAAGACGGGGAGAAGGAAGTTGTTGTCTTCAGTCAGTGTAGATGAAGAGGAGGAGAAGGAAGTTGTTGTCTTCAGTCAGTGTAGATGAAGACGGGGAGAAGGAAGTTGTTGTCTTCAGTCAGTGTAGATGAAGAGGAGGAGAAGGAAGTTGTTGTCTTCAGTCAGTGTAGATGAAGACGAGGAGAAGGAAGTTGTTGTCTTCAGTCAGTGTAGATGAAGGGGAGGAGAAGGAAGGATTTTGAAACCTTGGGACAATTGAGACATGGAATGTGTTTTTTTGTGCCATTCAGAGGGTGAATGGGCAAGACAAAATATTTAAGTGCCTTGAACAGGGTATGGTAGTAGGTAGTAGGTTTTTGTCAAGAACTGAAAAGCTGCTGGGGTTTTCGTGCTCAACAGTTTCCTGTGTGTATCAAGAATTGTCCACCACCCAAAAAAACATCCAGCAAACTTGAAACTGCTGTGGTAATCTTTGGAGTCAACATGGGCCAGTGTCCCTTGGGATGCTTTCGACAAGTCCATGAGACAGAGTCCACGAGACAGGGTCCACGAGACAGGGTCCACGAGACAGGGTCCACGAGACAGAGTCCATGAGACAGGGTCCACAAGACAGAGTCCACGAGACAGGGTCCACAAGACAGAGTCCACGAGACAGAGTCCACGAGACAGGGTCCACAAGACAGAGTCCACGAGACAGGGTCCACAAGACAGGGTCCACGAGACAGGGTCCACGAGACAGGGTCCACGAGACAGAGTCCACGAGACAGGGTCCACAAGACAGAGTCCACGAGACAGGGTCCACGAGACAGGGTCCACGAGACAGGGTCCACGAGACAGGGTCCATACACCGATGAATTGAGGCTGTTCTAAGGGCAAAAGGGGGTGCAACTTAATATTAGGAAGTTGTAGCTAATGTTTTGTATACAGTTTTTTACTACAGTCTCCATGTGTTGATGGCACGGTGCTCAGAGCTTTGGATCTCATTTGGGTCTGATGTAAATCTGATGTGGATCTGATGTGGATCTGATGTGAATCTGATGTGGTTCTAAAGGTATGAAAGGGAATTGAGAATTGGCTAAAGAGTCATTTGAAATATGCCAAAGCACCGTCAACCAACGTGATTTGATGTGTCAGGTGGTTAAGAGATGTTCCATATGTTTTTATGGATTCGAGGAGAGGAGGTTTCTACT
>NC_034187.2:88737203-88739703 GCF_002021735.2 Oncorhynchus kisutch
ATGTGACAAATGAATTTGATTTGATTTGATTTGATTTGATTTTGACATGACTAGAAATGGTTAAGAACTACAGCTATATAGGCCACGGAGACCAGACAGCTGTAGTGTTGGCTGTAGTGTTGGCTACATGACCATTCATGATTTAGACTAGGGTTCTTGCAGATTTACAAAGGTTTGCGACATTCAGTAATGAGAACAGATGAGGCAATAATAATTCATTAATAAGTGACTATTTTGATAAGATTTGAAGATATCTGAAGTGTCGATTCGGGAAATAGAGACTCCATAAACATTTTCCCATGGTGCCCCGACTTCCTAGTTAATTAAAGTTTACATGATTAGTTTAATCCCTGTGCCCCCGCACATTGACTCTGTACCGGTACCACCTGTACATAGCCCCTCTACTCTATATAGCCCCTCTACTCTATATAGCCCCTCTACTCTATATAGCCCCTCTACTCTATATAGCCCCTCTACTCTATATAGCCCCTCTACTCTATATAGCCCCTCTACTCTATATAGCCCCTCTACTCTATATAGCCCCTCTACTGTATATAGCCCCTCTACTGTATATAGCCCCTCTACTGTATATAGCCCCTCTACTGTATATAGCCCCTCTACTGTATATAGCCCCTCTACTGTATATAGCCCCTCTACTGTATATAGCCCCTACTGTATATAGCCCCTCTACTGTATATAACCTCTCTACTGTATATAGCCTCTCTACTGTATATAGCCTCACTACTGTTATTTTCACTGTCTTCACTGTCTGTTGTTTTTATTTCTTTACTTACCTATTGTTCACCTAATACCTATTTTTTTACTTAAAAATTGCACTGTTGGTTAGGGCCTGGAAGCATTTTACTGTAAGGTCTACACCAGTTGTATTCAGCATTTTACTGTAAGGTCTACACCAGTTGTATTCAGCATTTTACTGTAAGGTCTACACCAGTTGTATTCGGCATTTTACTGTAAGGTCTACACCAGTTGTATTCGGCATTTTACTGTAAGGTCTACACCAGTTGTATTCAGCATTTTACTGTAAGGTCTACACCAGTTGTATTCGGCGCACGTGACAAATAAACTTTGATTTGATCATATTATAATCTACTAACATAGTATCTATAATAACACTATAATATTGTCACGGGTTAGGGGTCAGAGGTTAGGGTACGTACCGGAGAGAGGTTCCCCATCATGAGGAAGGCGGTGAGGGTGGAGTCAAACAGGAAGGCGATCCTCTTGGTGGGTGGGGCAGCAGGACCAGGGTTACTCAGGCTGCTCACACTGGTGTTGTCTAACACACAGAGAGAGAAGAACTCATAATCCCACGATGCTATGGATTGGATTGTTTTGAGACAGCACAAACAAACCTGGGATCAGGCTAGAGCCGCCTTACTCAGGGGTTACTTTGGGCAGCCTGAGCCAGATCCAGGGCTTGTGGTGTGTTCTGGGAGGTAACCGTGGAGATTCTCACCTTGGTTCTCCAGGCTGGTGGTGTCTGTAGCAGAAGATCCAGCCTCCATCACAGGACTTCCCTGTTCCCACGACAGCAGCATCTGTTTGGGGTCCACAGTGCTCCTGGGACACGGGGTGGGGAACATACATTTACACTAGGCCTGCGTTAAATCTGCTATTGTATTCAGAGTATCGACATTCCCTTGGGTTTGGTGCTGTGTTAACATGTCCCAAGAGTCTTTAAAGAGGCTCAAAGAGGGAGCCCTGCAGTGTGTGGATTTGGCTGCCACAAAAGGCTTCCATAGGCTTGCAGTGGTATTGAAGACCATATATGGTGTTGTAGTAGTATGGTGATATAGTAGTATAGTGATATAGTAGTGTGGTGATATAGTAGTATAGTAATATAGTAGTGTAGTGATATAGTAGTAGAGTGATATAGTAGTGTAGTGATATAGTAGTATGGTGATATAGTAGTATAGTGATATAGTAGTGTGGTGATATAGTAGTATAGTAATATAGTAGTGTGGTGATATAGTAGTATAGTGATATTGTGATATAGTAGTGTGGTGATATTGTGATATAGTAGTATAGTGATATAGTAGTGTGGTGATATAGTAGCGTGGTGATATAGTACTATAGTGATATAGTAGTGTGGTGATATAGTAGCGTGGTGATATAGTAGTATAGTGATATAGTAGTGTGGTGATATAGTAGTGTGGTGATATAGTAGTATAGTGATATAGTAGTGTGGTGATATAGTAGTAGAGTGATATAGTAGTGCAGTGATATAGTAGTATAGTGATATAGTAGTGCAGTGATATAGTAGTATAGTGATATAGTAGTGTGGCGATATAGTAGTATAGTGATATAGCAGTGTGGTGATATAGTAGCATAGTAGTGCAGTGATATCGTAGTATAGTGATGTAGTAGTGTGGTGATATAGTAGTATAGTGATATAGTAGTGTGGTGATATAGTAGTATAGTGATTTTGTGATATAGTAGTGTGGTGATATAGTAGTATAGTGATATAGTAGTGTGGTGA
>NC_034187.2:88744703-88816444 GCF_002021735.2 Oncorhynchus kisutch
CTTCACAAAAAAATACAGTTTTATATCTTTATGTTTGAAGCCTGAAATGTGGCAAAAGGTCGCAAAGTTCAAGGGGGCCGAATACTGTCGCAAGGCACTGTATATTAAATATATGATGACTACAAATGACGATAATAATGTTCAATATAGAACAGGGACATTTCCTTTCAACAGAAAACATAATGATGAACTCAGTCTTTAATGGGGATGTTACCGAAGCAACTTCTTAGAACATCTGAGTAAATGTAAGGCTGTCCTGAAGAATATGGCATGTGTCCCTATTCCTGATATAGCGCACAACTTAGGATGCCATCTGGGATGTAGACATGGCTGATTTCCCCTTCAGTGTGAGCACAGGTAAAGCTCTGTTCCCAGCTAGCAGTGTCCAGCAGCACCAGGTGTTGACAGGACCATCCATTAATTAACCTATTAAAACTACAGCACCAGGTGTTGACAGGACCCTCCATTAATTAACCTATTAAAACTACAGCACCAGGTGTTGACAGGACCATCCATTAATTAACCCATTAAAACTACTGCACCCCAAATGGCACCCTATTCCCTATATATAGTGCTCTACCTTGGACCAGAGCCCTATTCCCTATATAGTGCTCTACCTTGGACCAGAGCCCTATTCCCTATATAGTGCTCTACCTTGGACCAGAGCCCTATTCCCTATATAGTGCTCTACGTCTTCACACCACATATAACATTCAGATGGGCCCCAATAATATCCAGTGACTCCTATAAGTAACTATGGACAATATAACAGTGTTACATACCTTCACCAGGCCCAAGTCAATCTCCAGAACATTAGCCAGCTGGAACAGAACCACCAGAGGAAGATGATCAAGACTAAATGGGACTGATATCACTTTAAAAAAGTCAACAATAAAAGTCAATTATTAGCCTTGTTTGACCATCCTGCAATCTCCTACTGTAAGAAACAGAATGTGATCTCAAGACCAGGATGGTCCAACGAGGCCACGATGAAATATTATTTCACCTACCTCTGACACATTAGTCTGCTCATCGATGGACACAAATATTTTGTACAAAAGAGTTTCAAAGTAGTCTCCCTGGACCCTGTTCATCACGAAGCCTTCCAGAGGAGGAACTGGGAGATAATACATAATATTAATGAATAGATAACATACTGTATAATACAGTTGAAGTCTGAAGTTTACATACACCTTAGATAAATACATTTAAACTCAGTTTTTCACAATTCCTGACATTTAATCCTAGTAAAAATTCCCTGTCTTAGGTCAGTAATGATCACCACTTTATTTTAAGATTGTGAAATGTCAGAATAATAGTAGAGAGAAATATTTATTTCAGATGATATTTCTTTCATCACATTCCCAGTGGGTCAGAATTGTACATACAGTCAATTAGTATTTGGTAGCATTGCCTTTAAATTGTTTAACTTGGGTCCAACATTTCTGGTAGCCTTCCACAAGCTTCCCACAAAGAATTGGATGAATTTTGGCCCATTCCTCCTGACAGAGCTGGTGTAACTGAGTCAGGTTTGTAGGCCTCCTTGCTCGCACACGCTTTTTCAGTTCTATCCAACATTTTATACAGGGTTGAGGTCAGGGCTTTATGATGGCCACTCAAATACCTTGACTTTGTTGTCCTTAAGCCATTTTTCCACAACTTTGGAAGTATGCTTGGGGTCATTGTCCATTTGGAAGACCCATTTGTGACTAAGCTTTAACTTCCTGACTGATGTCTTGAGGTGTTGCTTCAATAAATCCACATAATTTTCCTGCCACATGAAGTCATCTATTTTGTGAAGTGCACCAGTCCATCCTGCAGCAAAGCACCCCCACAACATGATACTGCCAACCCCGTGCTTCACAGTTAGGATGGTGTTCTTCGGCTTGCAAGCCTCCCCTTTTTCCTCCAAACATAACGATGGTCATTATGGCCAAACAGTTCTATTTTTGTTTCATCAATCCAGAAGACATTTCTCTAAAAAGTATGATCTTTGTCCCCATGTGCAGTTGCAAACCGTAGTCTGGCTTTTTTATGGCAGTTTTGGAGCAGTGGCTTCTTCCTTGCTGAGCGGCCTTTCAGGTTATGTCAATATAGGACTCGTTTTACTGTGGATATAGATACTTCTGTACCTGTTTCCTCTAGCATCTTCACCTTGCTGATGTTCTGGGATTGATTTGCACTTTTTGCACGA
Source organism: Oncorhynchus kisutch (assembly GCF_002021735.2). Lineage (NCBI taxonomy): Eukaryota > Metazoa > Chordata > Actinopteri > Salmoniformes > Salmonidae > Oncorhynchus > Oncorhynchus kisutch. Next base: position 88,746,898 of record NC_034187.2, read on the forward strand.
GACAGAAGGCATCTCCTTCCTGAGCGGTATGACGGCGGCGTAGTCCCATTTATACTTGCATACTATTGTTCGTACAGATGAACGTGGTACCTTCAGGCATTTGGAAATTGCTCCCAAGGATGAACCAGTGGGGCCTCTTCACAGCCCTCAGGCAGATATAGATGGTAATGTTGAGGGCCCTCTTCACAGCCCTCAAACAGATATAGATGGTAATGTTGTGGGGCCTCTTCACAGCTCTCAGACAGATATATATGGTAATGTTGTGGGCTCTCTTCACATACCTCAGTCAGTTATATATGGTAATGTTGTGGGCAATACCAGGTCTAGTATCATAATACTTGATACCAGGTTTAGTATCATAATACTCAATAGCAGGTTTAGTATCATAATACTCAATAGCAGGTTTAGTATCATAATACTCAATACCAGGTCTAGTATCATAATACTCGATACCAGGTTCAGTATCATAATACTCAATAGCAGGTTTAGTATCATAATACTCAATAGCAGGTTTAGTATCATAATACTCAATAGCAGGTTTAGTATCATAATACTCGATACCAGGTTCAGTATCATAATACTCGATACCAGGTTCAGTATCATAATACTCATTACCAGGTTTAGTATCATAATACTCAATAGCAGGTTTAGTATCATAATACTCATTACCAGGTTTAGTATCATAATACTCAATAGCAGGTTTAGTATCATAATACTCGATACCAGGTTCAGTATCATAATACTCGATACCAGGTTCAGTATCATAATACTCATTACCAGGTTTAGTATCATAATACTCAATAGCAGGTTTAGTATCATAATACTCAATAGCAGGTTTAGTATCATAATACCCGATACGATCACGATATCACGGCAAGAAAAGAAGGCATATTAGCCAAAGTCAATCATTGGGCATCTTGAATTCAAGATCATTACATTTGACATATTTTACGTCAACATTTTTCAGAGACAGCCATGTATGCATGGATGAATCAATTAGACCTTGTTTTTACCAATCTAATTACATAACATAATGGGAGTAATTTATATGAATGGTAAATCTCTATTGATAAACTGGGTAAATCAATATGTAGCCTAGACCTATCCACAATACAAGTGGACGCGTGTTCAATAGGAGTGTGTGCAGGCATTGAGTTATTGAGCTTGTTTTGGCTGATCGAATGGGGCTACAGATGACCAACAATCTGTTTCTCTTCCATTGAAGACTTATTTCATTGTATTGATCAACAACATTTGCATAGAAGTAGCTTCTTTTATAAAAAAATGTGCGCTGTCTCGTTAAGCTAACATGATGCAGCCCAGACTCCCAGCCTAGCAGTGAGTTAGTGGAGCTGACATGATGCAGCCCAGACTCCCAGGCTAGCAGTGAGTTAGTGGAGCTGACATGATGCAGCCCAGACTCCCAGCCTAGCAGTGAGTTAGTGGAGCTAACATGATGCAGCCCAGACTCCCAGTGCAGGATAGCAGTGAGTTAGTGGGGCTAACATGATGCAGCCCAGACTCCCAGGCTAGCAGTGAGTTAGTGGGGCTAACATGATGCAGTCCAGACTCCCAGGCTAGCAGTGAGTTAGTGGAGCTGACATGATGCAGCCCAGACTCCCAGCCTAGCAGTGAGTTAGTGGAGCTAACATGATGCAGCCCAGACTCCCAGCCTAGCAGTGAGTTAGTGGAGCTAACATGATGCAGCCCAGACTCCCAGTGCAGGATAGCAGTGAGTTAGTGGGGCTAACATGATGCAGCCCAGACTCCCAGGCTAGCAGTGAGTTAGTGGAGCTAACATGATGCAGGCCAGACTCCCAGGCTAGCAGTGAGTTAGTGGAGCTAAGATGATGCAGCCCAGACTCCCAGGCTAGCAGTGAGTTAGTGGAGCTAACATGATGCAGGCCAGACTCCCAGGCTAGCAGTGAGTTAGTGGAGCTAACATGATGCAGCCCAGACTCCCAGGCTAGCAGTGAGTTAGTGGAGCTGACATGATGCAGCCCAGACTCCCAGGCTAGCAGTGAGTTAGTGGAGCTAACATGATGCAGCCCAGACTCCCAGGCTAGCAGTGAGTTAGTGGAGCTAACATGATGCAGCCCAGACTCCCAGGCTAGCAGTGAGTTAGTGGAGCTAACATGATGCAGCCCAGACTCCCAGGCTAGCAGTGAGTTAGTGGAGCTAACATGATACAGCCCAGACTCCCAGGCTAGCAGTGAGTTAGTGGAGCTGACATGATACAGCCCAGACTCCCAGTACAGGCTAGCAGTGAGTTAGTGGAGCTAACATGATGCAGCCCAGACTCCCAGGCTAGCAGTGAGTTAGTGGAACTAACATGATGCAGCCCAGACTCCCAGGCTAGCAGTGAGTTAGTGGAGCTAACATGATGCAGCCCAGGCTAGCAGTGAGTTAGTGGAGCTAACATGATGCAGCCCAGACTCCCAGGCTAGCAGTGAGTTAGTGGAACTAACATGATGCAGCCCAGACTCCCAGGCTAGCAGTGAGTTAGTGGAGCTAACATGATGCAGTCCAGACTCCCAGGCTAGCAGTGAGTTAGTGGAGCTAACATGATGCAGTCCAGACTCCCAGGCTAGCAGTGAGTTAGTGGAGCTAACATGATGCAGTCCAGACTCCCAGGCTAGCAGTGAGTTAGTGGAGCTAACATGATGCAGCCCAGACTCCCAGGCTAGCAGTGAGTTAGTGGAGCTAACATGATGCAGCCCAGACTCCCAGGCTAGCAGTGAGTTAGTGGAGCTAACATGATGCAGCCCAGACTCCCAGGCTAGCAGTGAGTTAGTGGAGCTAACATGATGCAGCCCAGACTCCCAGGCTAGCAGTGAGTTAGTGGAGCTAACATGATGCAGTCCAGACTCCCAGGCTAGCAGTGAGTTAGTGGAGCTAACATGATGCAGCCCAGACTCCCAGGCTAGCAGTGAGTTAGTGGAGCTAACATGATGCAGCCCAGACTCCCAGGCTAGCAGTGAGTTAGGAGCTCCCTGCCGGCAAGGATAAGGACTACCAGTGAGTTATGGGAGCAGGCAGGGAGCTCTATAATAAGGACAGGCAGTGAGTTATGGGAGCAGGTAGGGAGCTCTATAATAAGGACAGGCAGTGAGTTATGGGAGCAGGCAGGGAGCTCTATAATAAGGACAGGCAGTGAGTTATGGGAGCAGGCAGGGTTCTCTATAATAAGAGGTCGGCTGTGCTGATAGACAGGCTTGATCCGTGAGACCCATTTGACAGAAGTACCGAAAGTACCACAAATTCCAGCATCAAACCTTTTACCATGTTCTAATATGGAAAAGGTCTGGAAGTTTGGGTATACCGTGCAACACTTGGCAACCGCTCTGTTAGTGGTTACCTGAAATACAGCTGTCATCTGAGATGGGTACGTCTAGATAGATGTATCCCCTGTTGTACAGACCTGAAGGAGAAGAACAAGGCGCAGATAGCATATATTACTATAGCAACAAGATCAAAGAGCAACATCAATATATTACCATGTATGAAAACAGCATTCAATTAGTATTAGGACTAAGGTAAGCACATAGTGATTTTATTGATCTAAAGATGTCATTAGAAATACATCTTTTATGGCAGAGCATCATATGTGCCCCTACATTTTCCCCAGTCTCCCATCGGCCCCCAGTCTCCCATCTTCCCCCAGTCTCCCATCTTCCCCCAGTCTCCCATCGGCCCCAGTCTCCCATCTTCCCCCAGTCTCCCATCGGCCCCCAGTCTCCCATCTTCCCCCAGTCTCCCATCGGCCCCCAGTCTCCCATCTTCCCCAGTCTCCCATCGGCCCCCAGTCTCCCATCTTCCCCAGACCAGTCTCCCATCGGCCCCCAGTCTCCCATCTTCCCCAGTCCAGTCTCCCATCTCCCCCCAGTCTCCCATCGGCCCCCAGTCTCCCATCTTCCCCCAGTCTCCCATCTTCCCCAGTCTCCCATCTTCCCCCAGTCTCCCATCGGCCCCCAGTCTCCCATCGGCCCCCAGTCTCCCATCGGCCCCCAGTCTCCCATCGGCCCCCAGTCTCCCATCGGCCCCCAGTCTCCCATCTTCCCCAGTCTCCCATCTTCCCCCAGTCTCCCATCTTCCCCAGTCTCCCGTCTTCCCCCAGTCTCCCGTCTTCCCCTAGTCTCCCGTCTTCCCCAGTCTCCCGTCTTCCCCCAGTCTCCCGTCTTCCCCCAGTCTCCCGTCGGCCCCCAGTCTCCCGTCGGCCCCCAGTCTCCCCGTCGGCCCCAGTCTCCCATCTTCCCCAGTCCAGTCTCCCATCTCCCCCCAGTCTCCCATCGGCCCCCAGTCTCCCATCTTCCCCCAGTCTCCCATCTTCCCCAGTCTCCCATCGGCCCCCAGTCTCCCATCGGCCCCCAGTCTCCCATCTTCCCCAGTCTCCCATCGGCCTCCAGTCTCCCATCTTCCCCAGTCTCCCATCTTCCCCAGTCTCCCATCTTCCCCCAGTCTCCCATCTTCCCCAGTCTCCCATCTTCCCCAGTCTCCCATCTTCCCCAGTCTCCCATCTTCCCCCAGTCTCCCATCGGCCCCCAGTCTCCCATCGGCCCCCAGTCTCCCATCGGCCCCCAGTCTCCCATCGGCCCCCAGTCTCCCGTCTTCCCCAGTCTCCCGTCTTCCCCCAGTCTCCCGTCTTCCCCCAGTCTCCCGTCTTCCCCCAGTCTCCCGTCTTCCCCCAGTCTCCCGTCTTCCCCAGTCTCCCGTCTTCCCCAGTCTCCCGTCTTCCCCAGTCTCCCATCTTCCCCAGTCTCCCATCGGCCCCCAGTCTCCCATCTTCCCCAGTCCAGTCTCCCATCGGCCCCCAGTCTCCCATCTTCCCCAGTCCAGTCTCCCATCTCCCCCCAGTCTCCCATCGGCCCCCAGTCTCCCATCTTCCCCCAGTCTCCCATCTTCCCCAGTCTCCCATCTTCCCCCAGTCTCCCATCGGCCCCCAGTCTCCCATCGGCCCCCAGTCTCCCATCTTCCCCCAGTCTCCCATCGGCCCCCAGTCTCCCATCTTCCCCAGTCTCCCATCTTCCCCCAGTCTCCCAACTTCCCCCAGTCTCCCGTCTTCCCCCAGTCTCCCGTCTTCCCCCAGTCTCCCGTCTTCCCCCAGTCTCCCGTCTTCCCCCAGTCTCCCGTCTTCCCCCAGTCTCCCGTCTTCCCCCAGTCTCCCGTCTTCCCCCAGTCTCCCGTCTTCCCCAGTCTCCCATCTTCCCCGGTCTCCCATCTTCCCCGGTCTCCCGTCTTCCCCAGTCTCCCATCGGCCCCCAGTCTCCCATCTTCCCCCAGTCTCCCGTCGGCCCCCAGTCTCCCATCTTCCCCAGTCTCCCGTCTTCCCCCAGTCTCCCATCGGCCCCCAGTCTCCCGTCGGCCCCCAGTCTCCCATCTTCCCCAGTCTCCCATCTTCCCCAGTCTCCCATCTTCCCCAGTCTCCCGTCTTCCCCAGTCTCCCGTCTTCGCCCAGTCTCCCATCGGCCCCCAGTCTCCCATCTTCCCCAGTCCAGTCTCCCATCGGCCCCCAGTCTCCCATCTTCCCCAGTCCAGTCTCCCATCGGCCCCCAGTCTCCCATCGGCCCCCAGTCTCCCATCGGCCCCCAGTCTCCCATCTTCCCCAGTCTCACATCGGCCCCCAGTCTCCCATCGGCCCCCAGTCTCCCATCTTCCCCAGTCTCCCATCGGCCTCCAGTCTCCCATCTTCCCCAGTCTCCCATCTTCCCCAGTCTCCCATCTTCCCCCAGTCTCCCATCTTCCCCAGTCTCCCATCTTCCCCAGTCTCCCATCTTCCCCAGTCTCCCATCTTCCCCCAGTCTCCCATCGGCCCCCAGTCTCCCATCGGCCCCCAGTCTCCCATCGGCCCCCAGTCTCCCGTCTTCCCCAGTCTCCCGTCTTCCCCCAGTCTCCCGTCTTCCCCCAGTCTCCCGTCTTCCCCCAGTCTCCCGTCTTCCCCCAGTCTCCCGTCTTCCCCCAGTCTCCCGTCTTCCCCAGTCTCCCATCTTCCCCAGTCTCCCATCGGCCCCCAGTCTCCCATCTTCCCCAGTCCAGTCTCCCATCGGCCCCCAGTCTCCCATCTTCCCCAGTCCAGTCTCCCATCGGCCCCCAGTCTCCCATCGGCCCCCAGTCTCCCATCTTCCCCCAGTCTCCCATCTTCCCCAGTCTCCCATCTTCCCCCAGTCTCCCATCGGCCCCCAGTCTCCCATCGGCCCCCAGTCTCCCATCGGCCTCCAGTCTCCCATCGGCCCCCAGTCTCCCATCGGCCCCCAGTCTCCCATCTTCCCCAGTCTCCCATCTTCCCCCAGTCTCCCAACTTCCCCCAGTCTCCCAACTTCCCCCAGTCTCCCGTCTTCCCCCAGTCTCCCGTCTTCCCCAGTCTCCCGTCTTCCCCAGTCTCCCGTCTTCCCCCAGTCTCCCGTCTTCCCCCAGTCTCCCGTCTTCCCCCAGTCTCCCGTCTTCCCCCAGTCTCCCGTCTTCCCCCAGTCTCCCGTCTTCCCCAGTCTCCCGTCTTCCCCCAGTCTCCCGTCGGCCCCCAGTCTCCCGTCGGCCCCCAGTCTCCCGTCGGCCCCAGTCTCCCATCTTCCCCAGTCCAGTCTCCCATCTCCCCCCAGTCTCCCATCGGCCCCCAGTCTCCCATCGGCCCCCAGTCTCCCATCTTCCCCAGTCTCCCATCGGCCCCCAGTCTCCCATCGGCCCCCAGTCTCCCATCTTCCCCAGTCTCCCATCGGCCTCCAGTCTCCCATCTTCCCCAGTCTCCCATCTTCCCCAGTCTCCCATCTTCCCCAGTCTCCCATCTTCCCCAGTCTCCCATCTTCCCCAGTCTCCAGTCTTCCCCAGTCTCCCGTCTTCGCCCAGTCTCCCATCGGCCCCCAGTCTCCCGTCGGCCCCCAGTCTCCCATCTTCCCCAGTCTCCCGTCTTCCCCCAGTCTCCCATCGGCCCCCAGTCTCCCGTCGGCCCCCAGTCTCCCATCGGCCCCCAGTCTCCCGTCGGCCCCCAGTCTCCCATCTTCCCCAGTCTCCCGTCGGCCCCCAGTCTCCCGTCGGCCCCCAGTCTCCCATCGGCCCCCAGTCTCCCGTCTTCCCCCAGTCTCCCGTCTTCCCCCAGTCTCCCGTCGGCCCCCAGTCTCCCGTCGGCCCCCAGTCTCCCGTCGGCCCCCAGTCTCCCGTCGGCCCCCAGTCTCCCGTCGGCCCCCAGTCTCCCGTCGGCCCCCAGTCTCCCGTCGGCCCCCAGTCTCCCATCTTCCCCAGTCCAGTCTCCCATCTCCCCCCAGTCTCCCATCGGCCCCCAGTCTCCCATCGGCCCCCAGTCTCCCATCGGCCCCCAGTCTCCCATCGGCCCCCAGTCTCCCATCTTCCCCAGTCTCCCATCGGCCTCCAGTCTCCCATCTTCCCCAGTCTCCCATCTTCCCCAGTCTCCCATCTTCCCCATCTTCCCCAGTCTCCCATCTTCCCCATCTTCCCCAGTCTCCCATCTTCCCCAGTCTCCCATCGGCCCCCAGTCTCCCATCGGCCCCCAGTCTCCCATCGGCCCCCAGTCTCCCATCGGCCCCCAGTCTCCCATCGGCCCCCAGTCTCCCATCTTCCCCAGTCTCCCGTCGGCCCCCGAGTCTCCAATCCTATCTGTTATTCTCTCATCATAGCCACAATGGACCATAATGATAGGAGAGGCATGTCATCAAACTAAAATGTTTTCCAATAACGCCAAAGACACCCTGATGGCTAACGATTACCATCCACCCACAACACTGTCATTTTGCAGCCTGGTGGGATGAACACACACGAAGCAGAGAATAGATACCACTCACTCAGTACCACATTGTACTCCATTGATCCGGCCAGCTGGGGTCCTGAATCAATCATCTTATCAATTGCCTTCCTCTCTGCCAACGAGCAGATCTGAAATCAGACAGGACAGGGGGAGGACAGACAGACATTAGGGGGAGAGAAGGAGAGGAAGAGAGGAGAAGAGCAGGGACACAGGCAGACATTAGGAGGAGAGGAGGAAGAGAATGTGCCAATCAGCTGTGCCCAAACCTACTGTGAATTTACCAGGTTTTTAGCTAGCGAGGAAACATGACTGAACAAAATTTGTGTTATTAGACCAATATTTACCACCCAGGATGAGTTTAAAACAGCTGTGACATGGTTGGTGTAATTACATAAAATGCCTGTGAATACCTATAGAAAGAAAAAAAGAACTCTGGTAATATATTTATGTTAGAGACCTCCGGTAATATATTTAGGTTAGAGACCTCCGGTAATATATTTAGGTTAGAGACCTCCGGTAATATATTTAGGTTAGAGACCTCCGGTAATATATTTAGGTTAGAGACCTCCGGTAATATATTTAGGTTAGAGACCTCCGGTAATATATTTAGGTTAGAGACCTCCGGTAATATATTTAGGTTAGAGACCTCTGGTAATATATATGGTTTTAAACCATTTAGGCTAGAGACCTCTGGTAATATATTTAGAATAGAGACCTCTGGTAATATATATATTGTTTTAGACCATTTAGGATAGAGACCTCTGGTAATATATATTGTTTTAAACCACTTAGGTTAGAGACCTCTGGTAATATATATTGTTTTATACCATTTAGGCTAGAAACAAGACCTCTGGTAACATACAACTGCTCAAAAAAATTAAGGGAACACTTAAACAACACAATGTAACTCCAAGTCAATCACACTTCTGTGAAATCAAACTGTCCACTTAGGAAGCAACACTGATTGACAATACATTTCACATGCTGTTGTGCAAATGGAATAGACAACAGGTGGAAATTATAGGCAATTAGCAAGACACCCCCAATAAAGGAGTGGTTCTGCAGGTGACAACCACAGACCACTTCTCAGTTCCTATGCTTCCTGGCTGATGTTTTGGTCACTTTTGAATGCTGGCGGTGCTTTCACTCTAGTGGTAGCATGAGACGGAGTCTACAACCCACACAAGTGGCTCAGGTAGTGTAGCTCATCCAGGATGGAACATCAATGTGCGCTCTGGCAAGAAGGTTTGCTGTGTCTGTAAGCGTAGTGTCCAGAGCATGGAGGCGCTACCAGGAGACAGGCCAGTACATCAGGAGATGTGGAGGAGGCCAACAACCCAGCAGCAGGACCGCTACCTCCGACTTTGTGTGTAAGGAGGAGCAGGAGGAGTACTGCCAGAGCATTTGTGACATTATATTGAGACCTCTGGTAATACATGTAGGTTAGAGACCTCTGGTAATATATATTGTTTTAAACCATTTAGGCTAGAGACCTCTGGTAATATATGTAGGCTAGAGACCTCTGGTAATATATGTAGGCTAGAGACCTCTGGTAATATATTTAGGCTAGAGACCTCTGGTAATATGTATTGTTTTAAACTATTTAGGCTAGAGACCTCTGGTAATATATTTAGGCTAGAGACCTCTGGTAATATATGTAGGCTAGAGACCTCTGGTAATATATTTAGGCTAGAGACCTCTGGTAATATATTTAGGCTAGAGACCTCTGGTAATATATTTAGGCTAGAGACCTCTGGTAATATATTTAGGTTAGAGACCTCTGTAATATATTTAGGTTAGAGACCTCTGGCAATATATTTAGAATAGAGACCGCCGGTAATATATTTAGAATAGAGAGCTCTGGGTAATATATTTAGGTTAGAGACCTCTGGTAATATATGTAGGTTAGAGACCTCTGGTAATATATTTAGAATAGAGACCTCTGGTAATATATTTAGAATATAGACCTCTGGTAATATATTTAGAATAGAGACCTCTGGTAATATATTTAGAATAGAGACCTCTGGTAATATATTTAGAATAGAAACCTCTGGTAATATATTTAGAATAGAGACCTCTGGTAATATATTTAGAATAGAGACCTCTGGTAATATATTTAGAATAGAGACCTCTGGTAATATATTTAGAATAGAGACCTCTGGTAATATATTTAGAATAGAGACCTCTGGTAATATATTTAGAGTAGAGACCTCTGGTAATATATTTAGAGTAGAGACCTCTGGTAATATATTTAGAGTAGAGACCTCTGGTAATATATTTAGAGTAGAGACCTCTGGTAATATATTTAGAATATAGACCTCTGGTAATATATTTAGAATAGAGACCTCTGGTAATATATTTAGAATAGAGACCTCTGGTAATATATTTAGAATAGAGACCTCTGGTAATATATTTAGAATAGAGACCTCTGGTAATATATTTAGAATAGAGACCTCTGGTAATATATTTAGAGACAAGATGTTTTCTGTGCTGCATGCCTGTTGTGAAGATGTACTCCTTTTTCCCTCTCAGACACTCAGAGGCTGCATGACAGTGACCTTGTAAAGTCTACTCAGACCGGTCTGTGCTCTTGGTAATAACAGGAAATGAAATGATACAATGTACCAACATTGCTCACTTTGCAGGCTTCTCCAGTGTAACAAATGTACGAATCTAACAGAAGACTCATTGGGGTCTGCATCCCCGCTCGCCATCATGGCTAGATTATATATTGTTTAAACTGACTGGTGAATAGACGAGCATGGTGTCATCCTCTACCACTATCAGGAAGCTCTACAGAGACTCACCCTGGTGTCATCCTCTACCACTATCAGGAAGCTCTACAGAGACTCACCCTGACGTCATCCTCTACCACTATCAGGAAGCTCTACAGAGACTCACCCTGACGTCATCCTCTACCACTATCAGGAAGCTCTACAGAGACTCACCCTGACGTCATCCTCTGTGATGTATCCGGTCTGAGCCACCCACCACGCCTCTACAGAGATCTCTATTGGCTTGGAGGGCAGCAGGTCCCGCGCTGTTTTCCTACGGAAGAATTTCTGATAGGAGACACAAGTCCATACATGTTAAGTCACTGTTACTATTCATTAGTCAGTAATTACATTTAAAAAAATATGACCATGGTAATAACGACATGCTTCAAGGTCTTCGTGTCTTACCTTGGAAGACCTGCACTGGTTCATCAAGTCAATATACTGGTTCCTCCCGATGCCCAGCAGTCTTAGACCTAGAAGATAGACAGCAGACATTAATCACCGGTTTTTATATATATTTTTGTTATTTTACCAGGTTACATGGGAGAGGAGGGGTATGAGTGAGCCAATTGAAAACTGGGGATTATTAGCTGACCATAATGGTTTGAGGGCCAGATTGGGATATTAGCCAGGACACCGGGGTTAACACCCCTACTCTTACGATAAGTGCCATGGGATCTTTAATGACGTCAGAGAATCAGGACACCCATTTAACGTCCCAACCGAAAGAAGGCACCCTACACAGGGCAGTGGGGCATTGGGATATTTTTGAGACCAGAGGAAAGAGTGCCTCTTACTAGCCCTCCAACACCACTTCCAGCAGCATCTAGTCTCCCATCCAGGGACTGACCAGGACCAACCCTGCTTAGCTTCAGAAGCAAGCCAGCAGTGGTATGCAGGGTGGTATGCTGCTGGCCTTACACCAGAGCCCTATTCCCTATATAGTGCACTACTTTAGACCAGAGCCGTATTCCCTATATAGTATACTACCTTAGACCAGAACCCTATTCCCTGTATAGTACACTACCTGAGACCAGAACCCTATTCCCTGTATAGTATACTACCTTAGACCAGAACCCTATTCCCTGTATAGTACACTACCTGAGACCAGAACCCTATTCCCTGTATAGTATACTACCTGAGACCAGAGGCCTATTCCCTGTATAGTACACTACCTGAGACCAGAGGCCTATTCCCTGTATAGTATACTACCTGAGACCAGAGGCCTATTCCCAATGTAAATTGTCCGGTGGCGATTTTTACGAATTGTTCAGCAGTCTAATGGCTTGGGGGTAGAAAAAGTTTCTACCAGTCCGCGGTGAGTAATCGCTTTTCTGATGTCCAGAAGGCGAGAACCACACATGTGGAGATCATCCGTTCACCTACTCTGCATCTCACAAAGACATGGTGGTTGGAACCAAAAATCTCAAATTTCGAGTCATCATACCAAAAAGGACACATTTCCAACGGTCTAATGTCCATTGCTCGTGTTTCTTGGCCCAAGCAAGTCTATTTGTGTCCTTTAGTAGTGGTTTCTTAACAGAAATTCGGCCATGAAGGCTTGATTCATGCAGTCTACTCTGAACAATTGATTTTGTGAAGTGTCCGTTATTTGAACTCTGTGAAGAAATTATTTGGGCTGCAATTTCTGAAGCTGGTAACTGTAATGAACTTATCCTCTGAAGTCATGGAGCCATCCTGCTTCTGGCCAGTCTCTCAGCAGAAAGTCATGGAGCCATCCAGCTTCTGGCCAGTCTCTCAGCAGAAAGTCATGGAGGCATCCTGCTTCTGGCCAGTCTCTCAGCAGAAAGTCATGGAGGCATCCAGCTTCTGGCCAGTCTCTCAGCAGAAAGTCATGGAGGCATCCTGCTTCTGGCCAGTCCGACAGCAGAAAGTCATGGAGGCATCCTGCTTCTGGCCAGTCCGACAGCAGAAAGTCATGGAGGCATCCTGCTTCTGGCCAGTCCGACAGCAGAAAGTCATGGAGCCATCCAGCTTCTGGCCAGTCTGACAGCAGAAAGTCATGGAGCCATCCTGTTTCTGGCCAGTCTCTCAGCAGAAAGTCATGGAGCCATCCTGTTTCTGGCCAGTCTGACAACAGAACAACATGAATTCATCCTGCTTCTGGCCAGTCTCTCAGAAGAAAGTCATGGAGCCATCCTGCTTCTGGCCAGTCTCTCAGCAGAAAGTCATGGAGCCATCCTGTTTCTGGCCAGTCTCTCAGGAGAAAGTCATGGAGCCATCCTGCTTCTGGCCAGTCTGACAGCAGAAAGTCATGGAGCCATCCCTCTTCTGGCCAGTCTCTCAGCAGAAAGTCATGGAGCCATCCTGCTTCTGGCCAGTCTGACAGCAGAAAGTCATGGAGCCATCCTGTTTCTGGCCAGTCTGACAACAGAACAACATGAAGCCATCCTGCTTCTGGCCAGTCTCTCAGCAGAAAGTCATGGAGCCATCCTGCTTCTGGCCAGTCTGACAACAGGAAGTCATGGAGCCATCCCTCTTCTGGCCAGTCTCTCAGGAGGAAGTAATCTACCAATGCCGCTTCATTCATTAATTTGCCGTTTGTAATGCAATGGGCTTTAGCAATTATTGTTTTATCAGTTACGGAGTTCCTCAAAATGAATTTGTTAATTAGTTAGAACAGTCAGAACAGTTCATTTGAAAATAAGGTCAAAGACAGTGTTTCCCATGTATTCATTTGGCAGCAGTGACCCAATGCCACAACCCTGGTGTTACTAGCACAATGTTTTAACTCACTGATGTTCTTATCCCTGAGAGAGGGAGTACTACAATACTACTAACAGCCAGCAGTTTATCCCTGAGAGAGGGAGTACTACAATACTACTAACAGCCAGCAGTTTATCCCTGAGAGAGGGAGGACTACAACACTACTAACAGCCAGCAGTTTATCCCTGAGAGAGGGAGTACTACAATACTACTAACAGCCAGCAGTTTATCCCTGAGAGAGGGAGGACTACAACACTACTAACAGCCAGCAGTGTATCCCTGAGAGAGGGAGGACTACAACACTACTAACAGCCAGCAGTGTATCCCTGAGAGAGGGAGGACTACAACACTACTAACAGCCAGCAGTGTATCCCTGAGAGAGGGAGGACTACAACACTACTAACAGCCAGCAGTGTATCCCTGAGAGAGGGAGGACTACAACACTACTAACAGCCAGCAGTTTATCCCTGAGAGAGGGAGGACTACAACACTACTAACAGCCAGCAGTGTATCCCTGAGAGAGGGAGTACTACAATACTACTAACAGCCAGCAGTGTATCCCTGAGAGAGGGAGGACTACAACACTACTAACAGCCAGCAGTGTATCCCTGAGAGAGGGAGGACTACAACACTATTAACAGCCAGCAGTTTATCCCTGAGAGAGGGAGTACTACAATACTACTAACAGCCAGCAGTTTATCCCTGAGAGAGGGAGTACTACAATACTACTAACAGCCAGCAGTTTATCCCTGAGAGAGGGAGTACTACAATACTACTAACAGCCAGCAGTTTATCCCTGAGAGAGGGAGTACTGCAATCCTGCACATGGTGTGCGTCCTTATTATTGATTTCCTCAGCCAACAAGACGAGCAACGAACAGCCAAATCACTAGCCTGTCAATCTACAAGCCCCCATATTAGAAAAGATAACCTATTCTATTGGCCAGCTTGTCATTCTGTGCGACAAAGAAACAAACAGACTCTGGGACAGTTGTAGGAGATAAATCCCAAATTCAATCAACCAGTAGGCCTAGACTTCATAAAAAACACAACATTAAAAAGCAATGAGTCTGATACAACAGCTCAGAACATTTAGATAATAAGGTTGATGAACCATTATTTAATTTAAAGCACAGCATTGCGCACAAGGCAGCAGGCCACATATACAAATGTTCCTTCCATTATGCAATTAGCAGGAAAACACTTGTCAAAGGTACACTGCACATGACAGATGGAAATATCTGATAATATGACTTGGATTATCAACAACTAGCATGATTGGGATTATCATGGGTTACTAATATGACTGGGATTATCATGGCTTACTAATATGACTGGGATTATCATGGGTTACAAATATGACTAGGATTATCATGGGTTACTAATATGACTGGGATTATCATGGGTTACAAATATGACAAGGATTATCATGGGTTACTAATATGACTGGGATTATCATGGGTTACTAATATGACTGGGATTATCATGGGTTACTAAAATGACTAGGATTATCATCAACTAGCATGGGATGATAATATGACTGGGATTATCATGGGTTACTAATATGACTGGGATTATCATGGGTTAATAATATGACTGGGATTATCATGGGTTACTAATATGACTGGGATTATCATGGGTTACTAATATGACTGGGATTATCATGGGTTACTAATATGACTGGGATTATCATGGGTTACTAATATGACTGGGATTATCATGGGTTACTAATATGACTGGGATTATCATGGGTTACTAAAATGACTAGGATTATCATCAACTAGCATGGGATGCTAATATGACTGGGATTATCATGGGTTACTAATATGACTGGGATTATCATGGGTTAATAATATGACTGGGATTATCATGGGTTACTAATATGACTGGGATTATCATGGGTTACTAATATGACTGGGATTATCATGGGTTACTAATATGACTGGGATTATCATGGGTTACTAATATGACTGGGATTATCATGGGTTACTAATATGACTGGGATTATCATGGGTTACTAATATGACTGGGATTATCATGGGTTACTAATATGACTGGGATTATCATGGGTTACTAATATGACTGGGATTATCATGGGTTACTAATATGACTGGGATTATCATGGGTTACTAATTATGACTGGGATTATCATGGGTTACTAATTATGACTGGGATTATCATGGTTTACTAATATGACTGGGATTATCATGGGTTACTAATATGACTGGGATTATCATGGCTTACTAATATGACTGGGATTATCATGGGTTACTAATATGACTGGGATTATCATGGGTTACTAATATGACTGGGATTATCATGGGTTACTAATATGACTGGGATTATCATGGGTTACTAATATGACTGGGATTATCATGGGTTACTAATATGACTGGGATTATCATGGGTTACTAATTATGACTGGGATTATCATGGGTTACTAATTATGACTGGGATTATCATGGGTTACTAATATGACTGGGATTATCATGGGTTACTAATATGACTGGGATTATCATGGGTTACTAATATGACTGGGATTATCATGGGTTACTAATATGACTGGGATTATCATGGGTTACTAAAATGACTAGGATTATCATCAACTAGCATGGGATGCTAATATGACTGGGATTATCATGGGTTACTAATATGACTGGGATTATCATGGGTTAATAAAATGACTGGGATTATCATGGGTTACTAATATGACTGGGATTATCATGGGTTACTAATATGACTGGGATTATCATGGGTTACTAATATGACTGGGATTATCATGGGTTACTAATATGACTGGGATTATCATGGGTTACTAATATGACTGGGATTATCATGGGTTACTAATATGACTGGGATTATCATGGGTTACTAATATGACTGGGATTATCATGGGTTACTAATATGACTGGGATTATCATGGGTATCATGTAGTAAAACCTTCATGTTTCCAATGTTTTCAAAATGCATACTGCCTCCAGCTCATTGCAAAGTGGAGTGTGACACTCTGAAAGCCTGCCAACAACCGCTGCTTACACACTTGAATGGCAAATGGGAAGCGCGCTACAATTACCAGTTGAGAAATAAAAACAGTAGACCTTTTCAATCGTGGCCATCAAAACTGTTTTTAACACACGATTGCATTTAGAATTATTACGCAATGATTGGGCTTATAAAAGCACATTTCAGTCCAGCAGCAACGAACAAGTGGTTTGAGGAGCTGTCGAAGCAGCTCTCACAGTGTCTGACTGATTTTCCGCTCAAATTAGGCTCTGTATATGTATGCTATGCTCGTGTGATAAATAAGATGAAAAATGCATGTGCCAATTTAATTCCACAAAATTATGCAAATTAACCTATAGACCGATAAGCATGACCGGTCAAATTTATTTCCATTGACTGGTATTTCCATCAATTAATAGGCTAAAAATAATTATTTTGTAATTAATTGTTTTTTGCTTCTCCCGGACAAATGGCCGGCGCCAATTTTATTTATCGTTTTTTGATTATTCTTTTTTTGGGCCAAAAGCCAGCCATTACCGGCTACCGGAAATACTGCCCCACACACCACACAGTTCAGAGAGAAAGTACAGCAACAGTCTACTTACAGTCAGCAGCAGTGAAGTTGGGCAGCGAGTCGTAACTCTTCTCTACGTTCATGATGTCCTGGAGGTGGAGAGAGGGAGGAAGGAGAGGGAAGAGAAGAGGGAAGAGGAGAGAGGGAGGTGGAGAGAGGGAGGGAGGAAGGGAGAGAGGGAGGAAGGAGAGGGAAGAGAAGAGGGAAGAGGAGAGAGGGAGGGGTGGAGAGAGGGAGGGAGGGAGGGAGGGAGGGAGGGAGGGAGGGAGGGAGGGAGGGAGGGAGGGAGGGAGGGAGGGAGGGAGGGAGGGAGGGAGGGAGGGAGGGAGGGAGGGAGGGAGGGAGGGAGGTGGAGAGAGGGAGGAAGGGAGGGAGAGAGGAAGGAAGGGAGGGTGAGAGGGAGGTGGAGAGAGAGGGAGGAGAGGGAGGTGGAGAGAGAGGGAGGAAGGGAGGGAGAGAGGGAGGAAGGGAGGGAGGAGAGGAAGGAAGGGAGGGAGAGAGGGAGGTGGAGAGAGGGAGGTGGAGAGAGAGGGAGGTGGAGAGAGAGGGAGGAAGGGAGGGAGAGAGGAAGGGAGGGAGGGAGAGAGGGAGGGAGGTGGAGAGAGGGAGGAGAGGGAGGTGGAGAGAGAGGGAGGAAGGGAGGGGGAGGAAGGGAGGGAGAGAGGGAGGAAGGGAGGGAGGGAGGGAGGAGAGGGAGGAAGGGAGGGAGAGGGAGGTGGAGAGTGGGAGGTGGAGAGAGGGAGGAAAGGGAGGTGGAGAGAGAGGGAAGAAGGGAGGGAGAGAGGGAGGTGGAGAGAGGGAGGTGGAGAGAGGGAGGAAGGGAGGGAGGGGTGGAGAGAGAGGGAGGAAGGGAGGGAGGGAGAGAGGGAGGTGGCGAGAGGGAGGTGGAGAGAGAGGGAGGAAGGGAGAGAGAGGGAGCGAGGGAGGTGGAGAGAGGGAGGAGAGGGAGGTGGAGAGAGAGGGAGGAGAGGGAGGTGGAGAGAGAGGGAGGAAGGGAGGGAGGGAGGGAGAGAGGGAGGAAGGGAGGGGGAGGGGAGAGAGGGAGGAAGGGAGGGAGGAGAGGGAGGAAGGGAGGGAGGGAGAGAGGGAGGAAGGGAGGGAGAGAGGAAGGAAGGGAGGGAGAGAAGGAGGTGGAGAGAGGGAGGAGAGGGAGGTGGAGAGAGAGGGAGGAAGGGAGGGAGAGAGGGAGGAAGGGAGGGAGAGAGGAAGGGAGGGAGAGAGGGAGGAAGGGAGGGAGAGAGGGAGGTGGAGAGAGGGAGATGGAAAGAGAGGGAGGAAGGGAGGGAGAGAGGAAGGGAGGGAGAGGAGGTGGAGAGAGGGAGGAGAGGGAGGTGGAGAGAGAGGGAGGAAGGGAGGGAGGGAGGGAGGAAGGAAGGGAGGGAGAGAGATCAAGGAAGGGAGGGAGGAGAGGGAGGAAGGGAGGGAGAGAGGGAGGTGGAGAGAGGGAGGTGGAGAGAGAGGAAGGAAGGGAGGGAGAGAGGGAGGGAGGTGGAGAGAGGGAGGAGAGGGAGGTGGAGAGAGGGAGGAGAGGGAGGTGGAGAGAGAGGGAGGAAGGGAGGAAGGGAGGTGGAGAGAGGGAGGGAGGGAGAGAGGGAGGTGGAGAGAGGGAGGTAGAGAGAGGGAGGTGGAGAGAGAGGGAGGAAGGGAGAGAGAGGGAGGAAGGGAGAGAGGGAGGGAGGGAGGGAGGGAGGGAGGGAGGGAGGGAGGGAGGGAGGGAGGGAGGGAGGGAGGGAGGGAGGGAGGGAGGGAGGGAGGGAGGGAGGGAGGGAGGGAGAGAGGGAGAGAGAGAGGGAGGTGGAGAGAGGGAGATGGAGAGAGAGGAAGGAAGGGAGGGAGAGAGGGAGGAGAGGGAGATGGAGAGAGGGAGGAGAGGGAGGTGGAGAGAGAGGGAGGAAGGGAGGGAGAGAGGGAGGTGGAGAGAGGGAGGTGGAGAGGGAGGTGGAGAGAGGGGTGGAGAGAGAGGGAGGAAGGGAGGGAGGGAGGGAGTGGAGAGAGGGAGGTGGAGAGAGAGGAAGGAAGGGAGAGAGAGGGAGGGGGGAGGTGGAGAGAGGGAGGAGAGGGAGGTGGAGAGAGAGGGAGGAAGGGAGGGAGAGAGGGAGGAAGGGAGGGAGGAGAGGGAGGAAGGGAGGGAGGGAGAGAGGGAGGTGGAGAGAGGAAGGTGGAGAGAGAGGGAGGAAGGGAGGGAGAGAGGAAGGAAGGGAGGGAGAGAAGGAGGTGGAGAGAGGGAGGAGAGGGAGGTGGAGAGAGAGGGAGGAAGGGAGGGAGAGAGGGAGGAAGGGAGGGAGGAGAGGGAGGAGAGGGAGGAAGGGAGGGAGAGAGGGAGGTGGAGAGAGGGAGGTGGAGAGAGAGGGAGGAAGGGAGGGAGAGAGGAAGGGAGGGAGAGAGGGAGGGAGGGTGGAGAGAGGGAGGAGAGGGAGGTGGAGAGAGAGGGAGGGAGGGAGGGAGGGAGGGAGGGAGGGAGGGAGGGAGGGAGGGAGGGAGGGAGGGAGGGAGGGAGGGAGGGAGGGAGGGAGGGAGGGAGGGAGGGAGAGGAAGGAAGGGAGGGAGGTGGAGAGAGGGAGGAGAGGGAGGTGGAGAGAGGGAGGTGGAGAGAGAGGGAGGGAGGAAGAGAGGGAGGGAGGAGAGGGAGGTGGAGAGAGGGAGGTGGAGAGAGAGGGAGGGAGGAAGAGAGGGAGGGAGAGAGGGAGGTGGAGAGAGGGAGGTGGAGAGAGGGGGAGGAAGGGAGGGAGGGAGAGAGGGAGGTGGAGAGAGGGAGAGAGAGGGAGGTGGAGAGAGAGGGAGGAAGGGAGAGAGAGGGAGGGAGGGAGGGAGGTAGAGAGAGGGAGGAGAGGGAGGTAGAGAGAGAGGGAGGAAGGGAGGGAGATAGGGAGGAAGGGAGGAAGGGAGGGAGAGAGGAGGAAGGGAGGGAGGGAGAGAGGGAGGTGGAGAGAGAGGGAGGAAGGGAGGGAGAGAAGGAGGTGGAGAGAGGGAGGAGAGGGAGGTGGAAAGAGAGGGAGGAGAGGGAGGTGGAGAGAGAGGGAGGAAGGGAGGGAGAGGGAGGAAGGGAGGGAGAGAGGGAGGTAGAGAGAGGGAGGTGGAGAGAGAGGGAGGAAGGGAGGGAGAGAGGAAGGTGGAGAGAGGGAGAGAGGGAGGTGGAGAGATAGGGAGGAAGGGAGGGAGAGAGGGAGGAAGGGAGGGAGAGAGGGAGGTGGCGAGAGGGAGGAAGGGAGGGAGAGAGGGAGAGAGGGAGGAAGGGAGGAAGGGAGGGAGAGAGGGAGGAAGGGAGGGAGGAAGGGAGAGAGGGAGGGTGGTGAGAGGAAGGTGGAGAGAGAGGGAGGAAGGGAGGGAGAGAGGAAGGAAGGGAGGGAGAGAAGGAGGTGGAGAGAGGGAGGAGGAGAGAGGGAGGAGAGGGAGGTGGAGAGAGAGGGAGGAGAGGGAGGTGGAGAGAGAGGGAGGAAGGGGGGGAGAGGGAGGTAGAGAGAGGGAGGTGGAGAGAGGGAGAGAGGGAGGTGGAGAGATAGGGAGGAAGGGAGGGAGACAGGGAGGAAGGGAGGGAGAGAGGGAGGGAGGTGGAGAGAGGGAGGAAGGGAGGGAGAGAGGGAGGAGAGGGAAGAGAAGAGGGAAGAGGAGAGAGGAAGGGAGGGAGAGAGGGAGGGAGGTAGAGAGAGGGAGGTGGAGAGAGGGAGAGAGGGAGGTGGAGAGATAGGGAGGAAGGGAGGGAGAGAGGGAGGAAGGGAGGGAGAGAGGGAGGTGGAGAGAGGGAGGAGAGGGAAGAGAAGAGGGAAGAGGAGAGAGGAAGGGAGGGAGAGGGAGGAAGGGAGGGAAGAGGAGAGAGGAAGGGAGGGAGAGGGAGGAAGGGAGGGAAGAGGAGAGAGGAAGGGAGGGAAGAGGAGAGAGGAAGGGAGGGAAGAGGAGAGAGGAAGGGAGGGAGTAATTAAACCAGGAAAAGGGAGCAGCAAATTAAACTAATTTCTCTTCCTACACCATTCCTTCCTACCGCGGAAATTCTAGCAGAAAGGTTAAGGTAGAACAGATATGATCCTCTATCCTCAATAATAGGGAGTTATTTTGAGCACTAGAAAATACATTTCTATCTGCACGGCTCTGTACCGTTCTCCCAACTGAATACACCCCTTGTGGTCAATTGGTTTTACAGAGTAGAAATATAAACATAGAAATACAATGAATAGAATGGGTTTGGAACCTAAATTCCTGGCAATCTGACTAGTGAACTCATGAGTGCAATCGCTTCCTGGAATTGTAATTAAATCATTTCCATGGTAATGTAGAATGTTTATTCAAATTATGTTAACTGATGTGGCTCATGTAATGGAATGTATTTTATGTAATGGCAGTTCAGTTGATTCAACAAATCACAGCACAGATTGATGTGTACACTTCCTGCTTTTCCTTCCTACATGGACCTTATAGACCAGAGCCCTATGGACCTTATAGACCAGAGCCCTATGGACCTTATAGACCAGAGCCCTATGGACCTTATAGACCAGAGCCCTATGGACGTACATGGACCTTATAGACCAGAGCACCATGGACCTTATAGACCAGAGCACTATGGACCTTATAGACCAGAGCCCTATGGACGTACATGGACCTTATAGACCAGAGCACTATGGACGTACATGGACCTTATAGACCAGAGCACTATGGACGTACATGGACCTTATAGACCAGAGCACTATGGACCTTATAGACCAGAGCCCTATGGACCTTATAGACCAGAGCCCTATGGACCTTATAGACCAGAGCCCTATGGACGTACATGGACCTTATAGACCAGAGCACTATGGACGTACATGGACCTTATAGACCAGAGCACTATGGACGTACATGGACCTTATAGACCAGAGCACTATGGACCTTATAGACCAGAGCCCTATGGACCTTATAGACCAGAGCCCTATGGACCTTATAGACCAGAGCCCTATGGACGTACATGGACCTTATAGACCAGAGCACTATGGACGTACATGGACCTTATAGACCAGAGCACTATGGACGTACATGGACCTTATAGACCAGAGCACTATGGACCTTATAGACCAGAGCACTATGGACGTACATGGACCTTATAGACCAGAGCACTATGGACCATATAGACCAGAGCCCTATGCACCGTATAGACCAGAGCCCTATGCACCGTATAGACCAGAGCCCTATGGACCTTATAGACCAGAGCCCTATGGACGTACATGGACCTTATAGACCAGAGCCCTATGGACCTTATAGACCAGAGCCCTATGGACCGTATAGACCAGAGCACTATGGACGTACATGGACCTTATAGACCAGAGCCCTATGGACCTTATAGACCAGAGCCCTATGGACGTACATGGACCTTATAGACCAGAGCCCTATGGACCTTATAGACCAGAGCCCTATGGACCTTATAGACCAGAGCCCTATGGACCTTATAGACCAAAGCACTATGGACGTACATGGACCTTATAGACCAGAGCCCTATGGACCTTATAGACCAGAGCACTATGGACCTTATAGACCAGAGCCCTATGGACCTTATAGACCAGAGCCCTATGGACCTTATAGACCAGAGCCCTATGGACCTTATAGACCAGAGCCCTATGGACCTTATAGACCAGAGCCCTATGGACGTACATGGACTGTATAGACCAGAGCACTATGGACGTACATGGACCTTATAGACCACAGCCCTATGGACCTTATAGACCAGAGCCCTATGGACCTTATAGACCAGAGCCCTATGGACCTTATAGACCAGAGCCCTATGGACGTACATGGACCTTATAGACCAGAGCACTATGGACGTACATGGACCTTATAGACCAGAGCACTATGGACGTACATGGACCTTATAGACCAGAGCACTATGGACCTTATAGACCAGAGCCCTATGGACCTTATAGACCAGAGCCCTATGGACCTTATAGACCAGAGCCCTATGGACGTACATGGACCTTATAGACCAGAGCACTATGGACGTACATGGACCTTATAGACCAGAGCACTATGGACCTTATAGACCAGAGCCCTATGGACCTTATAGACCAGAGCCCTATGGACCTTATAGACCAGAGCCCTATGGACGTACATGGACCTTATAGACCAGAGCACTATGGACGTACATGGACCTTATAGACCAGAGCACTATGGACCTTATAGACCAGAGCACTATGGACGTACATGGACCTTATAGACCAGAGCACTATGGACCTTATAGACCAGAGCACTATGGACGTACATGGACCTTATAGACCAGAGCACTATGGACCATATAGACCAGAGCCCTATGCACCGTATAGACCAGAGCCCTATGGACCTTATAGACCAGAGCCCTATGGACGTACATGGACCTTATAGACCAGAGCCCTATGGACCTTATAGACCAGAGCCCTATGGACCGTATAGACCAGAGCACTATGGACGTACATGGACCTTATAGACCAGAGCCCTATGGACCTTATAGACCAGAGCCCTATGGACATACATGGACCTTATAGACCAGAGCCCTATGGACCTTATAGACCAGAGCCCTATGGACCTTATAGACCAGAGCCCTATGGACCTTATAGACCAAAGCACTATGGACGTACATGGACCTTATAGACCAGAGCACTATGGACCTTACCTTATAGACCAGAGCCCTATGGACCTTATAGACCAGAGCCCTATGGACCTTATAGACCAGAGCCCTATGGACCTTATAGACCAGAGCCCTATGGACCTTATAGACCAGAGCCCTATGGACCTTATAGACCAGAGCCCTATGGACCTTATAGACCAGAGCCCTATGGACCTTATAGACCAGAGCCCTATGGACCTTATAGACCAGAGCCCTATGGACCTTATAGACCAGAGCCCTATGGACCTTATAGACCAGAGCCCTATGGACCTTATAGACCAGAGCCCTATGGACGTACATGGACTGTATAGACCAGAGCACTATGGACGTACATGGACCTTATAGACCACAGCCCTATGGACCTTATAGACCAGAGCCCTATGGACCTTATAGACCAGAGCCCTATGGACCTTATAGACCAGAGCCCTATGGACGTACATGGACTGTATAGACCAGAGCACTATGGACGTACATGGATTATAGACCACAGCCCTATGGACCTTATAGACCAGAGCCCTATGGACCTTATAGACCAGAGCCCTATGGACCTTATAGACCAGAGCCCTATGGACGTACATGGACCTTATAGACCAGAGCACTATGGACGTACATGGACCTTATAGACCAGAGCACTATGGACGTACATGGACCTTATAGACCAGAGCACTATGGACCTTATAGACCAGAGCCCTATGGACCTTATAGACCAGAGCCCTATGGACCTTATAGACCAGAGCCCTATGGACGTACATGGACCTTATAGACCAGAGCACTATGGACGTACATGGACCTTATAGACCAGAGCACTATGGACGTACATGGACCTTATAGACCAGAGCACTATGGACCTTATAGACCAGAGCCCTATGGACCTTATAGACCAGAGCCCTATGGACCTTATAGACCAGAGCCCTATGGACGTACATGGACCTTATAGACCAGAGCACTATGGACGTACATGGACCTTATAGACCAGAGCACTATGGACCTTATAGACCAGAGCACTATGGACGTACATGGACCTTATAGACCAGAGCACTATGGACCTTATAGACCAGAGCACTATGGACGTACATGGACCTTATAGACCAGAGCACTATGGACCATATAGACCAGAGCCCTATGCACCGTATAGACCAGAGCCCTATGGACCTTATAGACCAGAGCCCTATGGACGTACATGGACCTTATAGACCAGAGCCCTATGGACCTTATAGACCAGAGCCCTATGGACGTATAGACCAGAGCACTATGGACGTACATGGACCTTATAGACCAGAGCCCTATGGACCTTATAGACCAGAGCCCTATGGACATACATGGACCTTATAGACCAGAGCCCTATGGACCTTATAGACCAGAGCCCTATGGACCTTATAGACCAGAGCCCTATGGACCTTATAGACCAAAGCACTATGGACGTACATGGACCTTATAGACCAGAGCCCTATGGACCTTATAGACCAGAGCACTATGGACCTTATAGACCAGAGCCCTATGGACCTTATAGACCAGAGCCCTATGGACCTTATAGACCAGAGCCCTATGGACCTTATAGACCAGAGCCCTATGGACCTTATAGACCAGAGCCCTATGGACCTCATAGACCAGAGCCCTATGGACCTTATAGACCAGAGCCCTATGGACCTTATAGACCAGAGCCCTATGGACCTTATAGACCAGAGCCCTATGGACGTACATGGACTGTATAGACCAGAGCACTATGGACGTACATGGACCTTATAGACCACAGCCCTATGGACCTTATAGACCAGAGCCCTATGGACCTTATAGACCAGAGCCCTATGGACCTTATAGACCAGAGCCCTATGGACCTTATAGACCAGAGCCCTATGGACCTTATAGACCAGAGCACTATGGACGTACATGGACCTTATAGACCAGAGCACTATGAACGTACAGTGGGGAGAACAAGTATTTGATACACTGCCGATTTTGCAGTTTTTCCTACTTACAAAGCATGTAGAGGTCTGTAATTTTTTATCATAGGTACACTTCAACGGTCAGAGACGGAATCTAAAAAAAAAATCCAGAAAATCACATTGTATGATTTTTAAGTAATTAATTTGCATTTTATTGCATGTATGGTCTGAGGATCCCATCTCAGTACCTAATGGCAGTCAGGCTACCTCTGGCGAGCACATGGAGGGCTGTGCGGCCCCCCAAAGAAATGACACCCCACACCATGACTGACCCACCGCCAAACCGGTCATGCTGGAGGATGTTGCAGGCAGCAGAACGTTCTCCACGGCGTCTCCAGACTCTGTCACGTCTGTCACGTGCTCAGTGCGAACCTGCTTTCATCTGTGAAGAGCACAGGGCGCCAGTGGCGAATTTGCCAATCTTGGTGTTCTCTGGCAAATGCCAAACATCCTGCACGGTGTTGGGCTGAAAGCACAACCCCCACCTGTGGACGTCGGGCCCTCATACCACCCTCATGGAGTCTGTTTCTGACCGTATGAGCAGACACATGCACATTTGTGGCCTGCTGGAGGTCATTTTGCAGGGCTCTGGCAGTGCTCTTCCTTGCACAAAGGCGGAGGTAGCGGTCCTGCTGCTGGGTTGTTGCCCTCCTACGGCCTCCTCCACGTCTCCTTATGTACTGATGTACTGGCCTGTCTCCTGGTAGCGCCTCCATGCTCTGGACACTACGCTGACAGACACAGCAAACCTTCTTGCCACAGATGTGCCATCCTGGATGAGCTGCACTACCTGAGCCACTTGTGTGGGTTGTAGACTCCGTCTCATGCTACCACTAGAGTGAAAGCACCGCCAGCATTCAAAAGTGACCAAAACATCAGCCAGGAAGCATAGGAACTGAGAAGTGGTCTGTGGTTGTCACCTGCAGAACCACTCCTTTATTGGGGGTGTCTTGCTAATTGCCTATAATTTCCACCTGTTGTCTATTCCATTTGCACAACAGCATGTGAAATGTATTGTCAATCAGTGTTGCTTCCTAAGTGGACAGTTTGATTTCACAGAAGTCAAATCAAATCCAATTTTATTTGTCACATACACATGGTTAGCAGATGTTAATGCGAGTGTAGCGAAATGCTTGTGCTTCTAGTTCCGACAATGCAGTAACAACCAACGAGTAATCTAGCTAACAATTCCAAAACTACTACCTTATACACATAAGTGTAAAGGGATAAAGAATATGTACATAAGATATATGAATGAGTGATGGTACAGAGCGGCATAGGCAAGATACAGTAGATGGTATCGAGTACAGTATATACATATGAGATGAGTATGTAAACCAAGTGGCATAGTTAAAGTGGCTAGTGATACATGTATTACATAATGATGCAGTAGATGATATAGAGTACAGTATACACATATACATATGAGATAAATAATGTAGGGTATGTAAACATTATATTAAGTAGCATTGTTTAAAGTGGCTAGTGATATATTTTACATCAATTCCCATCAATTCCCATTATTAAAGTGGCTGGAGTTGAGTCAGTGTGTTGGCAGCAGCCACTCAATGTTAATGGTGGCTGTTTAACAGTCTGATGGCCTTGAGATAGAAGCTGTTTTTCAGTCTCTCGGTCCCAGCTTTGATGCACCTGTACTGACCTCGCCTTCTGGACGATAGCGGGGTGAACAGGCAGTGGCTCGGGTGGTTGTTGTCCTTGATGATCTTTATGGCCTTCCTGTGACATCGGGTGGTGTAGGTGTCCTGGAGGGCAGGTAGTTTGCCCCCGGTGATGCGTTGTGCAGACCTCACTACCCTCTGGAGAGCCTTACGGTTGTGGGCGGAGCAGTTGCCGTACCAGGCGGTGATACAGCCCGACAGGATGCTCTCGATTGTGCATCTGTAGAAGTTTATGAGTGCTTTTGGTGACAAGCCAAATTTCTTCAGCCTCCTGAGGCGCTGCTGCGCCTTCCTCACGATGCTGTCTGTGTGGGTGGACCAATTCAGTTTGTCTGTGATGTGTACGCAGAGGAACTTAAAAACTTACTACCCTCTCCACTACTGTTCCATCGATGTGGAACAGTAGTGGATGTGGAACTGCTGTTTCCTGAAGTTCACAATCATCTCCTTAGTTTTGTTGACGTTGAGTGTGCGGTTATTTTCCTGACACCACACTCCGAGGGCCCCTCACCTCCTCCCTGTAGGCCGTCTCGTCGTTGTTGGTAATCAAGCTTACCACTGTTGTGTCATCCGCAAACTTGATGATTGAGTTGGAGGCGTGCGTGGCCACGCAGTCGTGGGTGAACAGGGAGTACAGGAGAGGGCTCAGAACGCACCCTTGTGGGGCCTCAGTGTTGAGGATCAGCGGGGTGGAGATGTTGTTACCTACCCTCACCACCTGGGGCGGCCCGTCAGGAAGTCCAGTACCCAGTTGCACAGGGCGGGGTCGAGACGCAATACGAAACATATCCCAGTCCACGTGATGGAAGCAGTCTTGGAGCGTGGAATCAGATTGGTCGGACCAGCGTTGAACAGACCTCAGCGTGGGAGCTTCTTGTTTTAGCTTTTGTCTGTAGGCAGGGAGCAACAAAATGGAGTCGTGGTCAGCTTTTCTGAAAGGAGGGCGGGGCAGGGCCTTATTTGCATCGCGGAAGCAATGATCCAAGGTTTTACCAGCCCTGGTTGCGCAATCGATATGCTGATACAATTTAGGGAGTCTTGTTTTCAGATTAGCCTTGTTAAAATCCCCAGCTACAATGAATGCAGCCTCAGGATATGTGGATTCCAGTTTGCAGAGTCAAATAAAGTTTGTTCAGAGCCATCGATGTGTCTGCTTGGGGTGGAATATATACGGCTGTGATTATAATCGAAGAGAATTCCCTTGGTAGATAATGCGGTCGACATTTGATTGTGAGGAATTCTAAATCAGGTGAACAGAAGGACTTGAGTTCCTGTATGTTGTTGTGACCACACCACGTCTCGTTAACCATAAAGCATACGCCCCCACCCCTCTTCTTACCAGAAAGATGTTTGTTTCTGTCGGCGCGATGCGTGGAGAAACCAGCTGGCTGCACCGACTCCGATAGCGTCTCTCCAGTGAGCCATGTTTCCGTGAAGCAAAGAACGTTACAGTTCCTGATGTCCCTCTGGAATGCTACCCTTGCTCGGATTTCATCAACCTTATTGTCAAGAGACTGGACATTGGCGAGTAGAATGCTAGGGAGTGGCGCGCGATGTTCCCGTCTCCGGAGCCTGACCAGAAGACCGCTTTGTTTGCCTCTTTTACGGCGTCGTTGTTTTGGGTCACCGGCTGGGATCCATTCCGTTGTCCTGGGTGAAAGGCAGAACACAGGATCCGCTCCGGGAAAGTCATATTCTTGGTCGTACTGATGGTGAGTTGACGCTGCTCTTATATTCAGTAGTTCTTCTCGACTGTATGTAATGAAACCTAAGATGACCTGGGGTACCAATGTAAGAAATAACACGTAAAAAAACAAAAAAATGCAGTTTCCTAGGAACGCGAAGCGAGGCGGCCATCTCTGTCGGCGCCGGAAGTGTGATTGACTTGGAGTTACATTGTGTTGTTTTAGTGTTCCCTTTATTGTTTTTAGCAGTGTAGTAGGAGAAGGGGTGACTACATTAGATATATTATATATAGCAATACTATATAGTATTATAGTACCTCCATGATGCTGATATAGTAGGAGAAGGGGTCACTACAGTAGATATAGTATTATAGTACCTCCACGATGCTGATATAGTAGGAGAAGTGGTGACTACAGTAGATATATTATATAGTATTATAGTACCTCCATGATGCTGATATAGTAGGAGAAGGGGTGACTACAGTAGATATATTATATAGTATTATAGTACCTCCATGATGCTGATATAGTAGGAGAAGGGGTGACTACAGTAGATATAGTATTATAGTACCTCCATGATGCTGATATAGTAGGAGAAGGGGTGACTACAGTAGATATAGTATATAGTATTGTAGTACCTCCATGATGCTGATATAGTAGGAGAAGGGGGTGATGCGGAGGCCTTTGACCATGATGTCTGACAGGTGGTAGGGGTAGAGCATCAGGTGATCTCGGCTGTACTTCAGCAGCTCCTCATAGTACTTCCTCTCATCCTTCCGCACGTGTCTCACTGGACAGACATGGGGGGAGAGGACAGACACACTCAGATCAGACAGGGACTGATAAGGACAGAGACAGTCAGATCAGATAGGGACAGGTTAGGACAGTCAGATGAGATAGGGACTGATAAGGACAGAGACAGTCAGGTCAGATAGGGACTGATAAGGACAGAGACAGTCAGATCAGATAGGGACAGAGAAGGTCAGATCAGATAGGGACAGGTTAGCACAGACAGATCAGATAGGGACAGGTTAGGACAGACAGATCAGATCAGATAGGGACAGGTTAGGAAAGACAGTCAGATCAGATAGGGACTGATAAGGACAGACACTGTGATCAGGTAGGGAAAGAAAGATAGGCCTACTGACAACTTAAAAAACAATGACAATAGTAGATACTTTCAGATACATAGGGCCCCGTAATAATGCACTGTAAGTACTGAGCAATAAAATAATTTATCATTGGTTATAAATTGGCATTCAGAAAGTATTCACACCTTGACTTTTTCCACAATGGTCATGAAATGTTATGATATTTGAATGAAACCATATGAAGGTTTTTCATATATTATATAATGACAAGTTTACACTATTCCTCTATGACAAAGATATTTCTATAGGTCTTCCCTTTCATCTGTGTCTGGTGTTAGTTAGTTAGTTACTGGCTAGCTAGGTCTTGGTCTGTCTGGTGTTAGCTAGTTACTGGCTAGCTAGGTCTTCATCTGTCTGGTGTTAGCTAGTTACTGGCTAGCTAGGTCTTCATCTCTGTCTGGTGTTAGTTACAGTGCCTTGCGAAAGTATTCGGCCCCCTTGAACTTTGCGACCTTTTGCCACATTTCAGGCTTCAAACATAAAGATATAAAACTGTATTTTTTTGTGAAGAATCAACAACAAGTGGGACACAATCATGAAGTGGAACGACATTTATTGGATATTTCAAACTTTTTTAACAAATCAAAAACTGAAAAATTGGGCGTGCAAAATTATTCAGCCCCCTTAAGTTAATACTTTGTATTGGCCATTCTAACACCTGGATATGTTTATTTTTGAACCATTCCATTGTAGATTTTGCTTTATGTTTTGGATCATTGTCTTGTTGGAAGACAAATCTCCGTCCCATTCTCAGGTCTTTTGCAGACTCCATCAGGTTTTCTTCCAGAATGGTCCTGTATTTGGCTCCATCCATCTTCCCATCAATTTTAACCATCTTCCCTGTCCCTGCTGAAGAAAAGCAGGCCCAAACCATGATGCTGCCACCACCATGTTTGACAGTGGGGATGAGGTGTTCAGGGTGATGAGCTGTGTTGCTTTTACGCCAAACATAACGTTTTGCAATGTTGCCAAAAAGTTCAATTTTGGTTTCATCTGACCAGAGCACCTTCTTCCACATGTTTGGTGTGTCTCCCAGGTGGCTTGTGGCAAACTTTAAACAACACTTTTTATGGATATCTTTAAGAAATGGCTTTCTTCTTGCCACTCTTCCATAAAGGCCAGATTTGTGCAATATACGACTGATTGTTGTCCTATGGACAGAGTCTCCCACCTCAGCTGTAGATCTCTGCAGTTCATCCAGAGTGATCATGGGCCTCTTGGCTGCATCTCTGATCAGTCTTCTCCTTGTATGAGCTGAAAGTTTAGAGGGACGGCCAGGTCTTGGTAGATTTGCAGTGGTCTGATACTCCTTCCATTTCAATATTATCGCTTGCACAGTGCTCCTTGGGATTTTAAAGCTTGGGAAATCTTTTTGTATCCAAATCCGGCTTTAAACTTCTTCACAACAGTATCTCGGACCTGCCTGGTGTGTTCCTTGTTCTTCATGATGCTCTCTGCTCTTTTAACGGACCTCTGAGACTATCACAGTGCAGGTGCATTTATACGGAGACTTGATTACACACAGGTGGATTGTATTTATCATCATTAGTCATTTAGGTCAACATTGGATCATTCAGAGATCCTCACTGAACTTCTGGAGAGAGTTTGCTGCACTGAGAGTAAAGGGGCTGAATAATTTTGCACGCCCAATTTTTAAGTTTTTGATTTGTTAAAAAAGTTTGAAATATCCAATAAATGTCATTCCACTTCATGATTGTGTCCCACTTGTTGTTGATTCTTCACAAAAAAATACAGTTTTATATCTTTATGTTTGAAACCTGAAATGTGGCAAAAGGTCGCAAAGTTCAAGGGGGTCGAATACTTTCGCAAGGCACTGTATATATTTTTGTCACTGGCCTACACACAATACCCCATAATGTCAAAGTGGAATTGTGTATTTATTTAGAAATAGAAAAGAAAAAAGCTAAAATGCATTCAGTCAATAAATATTCAAACCATTTTCTATGGCAAGCCTCAAGTTCAGGAGAAAATAAATGTGCTTAACAAGTTACATTATAAGTTGCATGGACTGTGTGCAATAATAGTGTTCAACATGATTTTTGAATGACTACCTCATCTCTGTACCCCACACATACAGATAATTGTAAGGCCCCTCAGTCGAGCAGTGAATTTCAAACACAGATTGAACCACAAAGATCAGGGAGGTTTTCCAATGCCTCGCAAAGAAGGGCTCCTATTGGTAGATGGGTAAAAAAACATTGAATATCCTTTTGAGCATAGTGAAGTTATTAATTACACTTTGGATGGTGTATCAATACACCCAGTCACAAAGATACAGGCGTCCTTCCTAACTCAGTTGCCGGAGAGGAAGGAAACTGCTCTGGGATTTCACCATGAGGCCAATGGTGACTTTAAAATAGTTCGAGTTTAATGGCTGTGATAGGAGACAACTAAGGATGGATCAACAACATTGTAGTTACTCCACAATACTAACCTAAATGACAGAGTGAAAGGAAGGAAGCAACAAGGCAGTAAAGTCATACTGCAAAACATGTGGCAATACAATTAACTGTTTGTCCTGAATACAAAGTGTTATGTTTGGGGCAAATATAATACAACACATTACTGAGTACCACTCTCCATATATTCAAGCATAGTGTTGGCTGCATCATGTTATGGGTATGATGGTAATCGTTCAGGACTAGGGAGTTTTTCAGGATAAAAAAAGAAAAGGAATGATGCTAAGCACAGGCAAAATCCTAGAGAAAAACCACCTGGTTCAGTCTGCTTTCCAACAGACACTGGGAGAGGACAATAACCTAAAACACAAGGCCAAATAACACTGGAGTTGCTTACCAAAAGAGTGAATGCTCCCGAGTGGCTGAGTAACAGGTTTGACTTAAATCTGCATGAAAATCTATGGCAGGACGTGAATTTTTGTGGAGCGATGGGTAACGATGCTTCGTGGGTGACTGTTGTTGATGTGTGCAGAGGGTCCCTGGTTTGCGTGGCGGAGATCTTTGTGGGCTATACTCGGCCCTGTCTCAGGATGGTTGGTGGTTGAAGATATCCCTCTAGTGGTGTGTGGGCTGTGCTTTGGCAAAGTGGGTGGGATTATATCCTGCCTGTTTAGCCCTGTCCGGGGGTATCGTCAGATGGGGCCACAGTGTCCCCTGACCCCTCCTGTCTCAGCCTCCAGTATTTATGCTGCAGTAGTTTATGTGTCAGGGGGCTGGGGTCAGTCTGTTTTATCTGGAGTATTTCTCCTGTCTTATCCGGTGTCCTGTGGGAATTTAAGTACGCTCTCTCTAATTCTCTCTTTCTTTCTCCCTCTCGGAGGACTTGAGCCCTAGGACCATGCCTCAGGACTACCTGGCATGATGACTCCTTGCTGCCCCCAGTCCACCTGGCCGTGCTGCTGCTCCAGTTTCAACTGTTCTGCCTGCGGCTATGGAACCCTGACCTGTTCACCCTGACCTGTTCACCGGACATGCTACCTGTTCCAGACCTGCTGTTTTCAACTCTCTAGAGACAGCAGGAGAGGTAGAGATACTCTCAATGATCGGCTATGAAAAGCCAACTGACATTTACTCCTGAGGTGCTGACCTGTTGCACCCTCGACAACTACTGTGATTATTATTATTTGACCCTGCTGGTCATTTATGAACATTTGAACATCTTGGCCATGTTCTGTTATAATCTCCACCCGGCAGCCAGAAGATGACTGGCCACCCCTCATAGGAAGAAACCTGGAGAGGAACCAGGCTATGTTTTGGCCTTTCTATGGAGTTTTTCCTAGCCACTGTGCTTCTACACCTGCATTGCTTGCTGTTTGGGGTTTTAGGCTGGGTTTCTGTACAGCACTTTTTGACACCAGCTGATGTAAGAAGGGCTTTATAAATAAATTTGATTGATTGTTTGATTGATTGATTAGCCACAATAGTGGACTTTGTGGTTGACCTTCAAAATAAATGTGTATTCATTAGCATCACTGTCAATGACATACTTTTATTTTGAAGGCAAAACGCAAATTCCACTACTGTGCCTAATCCTTATTGTGGCAAGCTTCACATAATATAACTCGGTCCAGTTGAGCCTTACGAGCCAGATGAAGCAAGCTGGCTGCTTATAACGTTAGCTTTGGTTTAAGTAGCTGGCTAGCTATTTATTTTCATGAACTGAAGTTCAATTTCAATAGGCGAACAACAATTCTTACAAGGATTCCTAAATCATTGCTAAGAATAATGAAAATGACTACAGTTTCTACTGGTCATTGTTTTTAGGCTGGTTGTATTGGAGTTAGCTAAGTACCAAGCTAAAGCTAGCTAGGTACCAAGCTAAAGCTAGCTAGGTACCAAGCTAAAGCTAGCTAGGTACCAAGCTAAAGCTAGCTAGGTACCAAGCTAAAGCTAGCTAGGTACCAAGCTAAAGCTAGCTCTACGCCAGAAGTTGCAGTCAAACAAATTATGCTTTATTACCAACGCGGTATTGTAAACATCAGTCGTGTGTTTGCTTGTTTGCAGACTTTTTTGTACAGCTTGACAGTGCTACTGTATCTTTTCTGACACGCAACTACCCAAACGGCGTTCCATATGTTGTGAAGCTAATCGCAGTGACGCTATTACTGTGCAACTCCGGTAGGGCAACAGCTGAAAAATAGGGCACTTGGTAGTGTGTACCGGTGCTCGTCCAGTCAGCGAAAGCCACCGGTTGATTGTCAAGGGCAATGAATTCCATTATCTTGCAGTTAATGGATTTCGCCTTTGAGATGTCTCGCTGAAATGTTCTTACTCTTTCCAATGACTGCTCGACTTATTGTCTGCTCGATCCACACAGCAGACATTGTGGGCGAGGTTAGGAATGCTGTGTGGCACGTGTAGCGCAACATTTTACGTGGCGTGATTACGTAATGTACCTACGTTATATAGGTATGCACGGCAGCTTTGAAATCGGTTTTGCACATCAGGCGTTAAACTAGACACCGGCCGATACCAATGTTGGCATTTTTAGCTAATATCGGCCGATTCTGATATGTTCACCGATATATCATGTATCCCTAGTATTTTGTGTAGATTTACAACAAAAAAAATGTTCATCCATTTTAATCCCACTTTGTAACACAACAAAATCTGGAAAAAGTCAAGGGGTGTGAACACTTTCTGTGCTTGCCCTGAAATGAGGGGTGGATATTGTAGTCTACAACATAGTTATTCTGACAAGCCTGAGACTTCCATGCATTCCACTCCTCCCATGCGGACTCCTCCCATGCGGACTCCTCCCATGCGGACTCCTCCCATGCCGACTCCTCCCATGCCGACTCCTCCCATGCCGACTCCTCCCATGCCGACTCCTCCCATGCCGACTCCTCCCATGCCGACTCCTCCCATGCCGACTCCTCCCATGCCGACTCCTCCCATGCTGACTCCTCCCATGCTGACTCCTCCCATGCTGACTCCTCCCATGCTGACTCCTCCCATGCTGACTCCTCCCATGCTGACTCCTCCCATGCTGACTCCTCCCATGCTGACTCACCTAGGTTATTGCGGAACCTTAGTTGGTTGCGGATACTGTACAACTGCACATGTTTCTCATATTCACGCTGCGAGTTCCCAACACTCTGTAAATGAAAACAGGACATTGAGATCAATTAATATACAAATTAAATCAAATGTTAATTTGTCACATGCCCCGAATACAACAAGTGTAGACCATACCGTGAAATGCTTACTTAGGAGCCCATTCCCAACAATTCAGTTAAAAAGACAATTAACAAATAGATAAAAAGATAATAGTAACGCAAAATAATAATAAGGAGGCTAAATACAGGCTATATACAAGGAGTAGTGTACTGGGGGATTGAGGTCATTTGCATATGTAGGTTTGGTTAGGTGATTGAAATACTATGTACATGTAGGTAGGGGGGGGGGGAGCAGAACGTCCTGGTAGCCGTTTAATTAACTGTTCATCAGTCTTATGGCTTTGGGGTAGAAGCTGTTCAGGAGCCTATTGGTCCCAGACTTGGATCGCTCCGGTACTGCTTGCCGTGCGGTAACAGAGAGAACAGACTGACTTGGTTGGTTGGAGCCTGATCATTTTTAGGACATTTCTCTGACACTGCCTGGTATAGAGGTCCTGGATGGCAGTCTGTAAGCGCTACCCTCTGTACAGTAACATAGACAGTATGTATTAAAGCCTACAGAAGGGTCATGTAGAGGTGATTGAATATTGCATTATAGAGCTTGTGTAATAAACACAATTGCATTCAATCTCATTCATACCGCTGCTCTAAAAAAAAAAGATGTCTCTGACATCTTGGCATAGTAGCTCAACACTTATGATGAGGTGGGATTTATTAACGGTATGTAGTAGTTATGAATAGATAATTGCGGTATTATAACTGCATTTCTTTGCTGATCAAAAACATTTCGAGTAACCCTAGTTGCTTGACAATAGATAACACAATGCAGCTCATTTTCATTCGGCCGCTAGCTGATAGCTGTTCAGCTATAATCATGACATTACACCAGCTGTCAAAATCATGTGATTAAGAATTAGCTGCTATACCAAGTTAGGCAGTCAGCTAGTTAGGTAACGGAGCGGTGCTCTGATG
This sequence comes from Oncorhynchus kisutch, assembly GCF_002021735.2. Classification (NCBI taxonomy): domain Eukaryota; kingdom Metazoa; phylum Chordata; class Actinopteri; order Salmoniformes; family Salmonidae; genus Oncorhynchus; species Oncorhynchus kisutch. The sequence goes on from NC_034187.2 coordinate 88,783,355, forward strand.
ATGCTTTCAGGTGAACGACAAAATCAGTTGCTAATGAACCCACGGGAGAAAGTTTACATCTTGTCAGTTAACTTAACTAGCTGGCTGTGAATAGCTTTTTAGCTAGCTAGATCAGGGGTTCCCAAACGTTTAGTTTTTTTTGCCCTAACACTACACAGCTGATACAAATATCCAAAGCTTGATGATGAGTTGGTTATTTGAATCAACTGTGTAGTGTTAGGGGGGAAACGTATGGGAAACCCTGAGCTAGATCAAATACCTGTTTGACACTTGCTGGTAGCTTGTTCCACGGATAATTCTGCCTAATGTGAAATTCGACGTCCGTGTTCATCGCTAACTAGTTTGAATCGGGATCCACGAAACGAACAGCAGCGGGTTTTTGTCCAAGATGACTTATAAAAAATACCGAAACATATAAAATATAAAAAAGAAATGTATACAGTAACTTAATATTCCGAATGTTTCAGATCTGAAAATAGCAATTTTTTCCCCCTTTTTAATAAGTGTCCACTTCCTTGTTGTATTTTGGAACGATCGTTCGTCACTTCCGTCCGAGGCGTAACCAACGGAAACATGACGGTTGATGTGATCACATGACAGAATGATTATCCAGTCAAACTCACTACATTTTCTTGTTACGGAAGTAAGGAAGAAACTCAAATGGTTGGCTCCATTCCAACAATGTGTACTGACCTTGTAAAATACATGTCCTGTATTATTTCCTACATAGAGCATTTATTTTATTTTACCTTTATTTATACAGGTTTTTTCTCATTGAGATAATATCTCTTTTCCAAGAGAGACCTGGTCTAGCAGAGTGGTCATATAAACTGTCTTGCTAGTGCCTACAACTGTCAAACTATCACACCTGTCCACATGAAACTGGTCTGACAAGGTCTAATTGAATTTATAAAAACGTATTAGATATAAATAAATAATAACCAGTGTCGATTTTACATTTACATCTTGGTGGGGCGAACTCAAAAAAAATGTTTTAGATGCATGCCAGCAAAACCACTACAAAACAACACTAACTTATTCCATCTAAGAATGATGGAGGCCACTGTGTTCTTGGGGACCTCCAATGCTGCAGACATTTTTTGGTTTTACCACAGGTGGACTCCAATCAAGTTGTAGAAACATCGCAAGGATGATCAATGGAAACATGATGCACCTGAGCTCAATTTCAAGTGTCATGGCAAAGGGTCTGAATATTTATGTAAATGAGGTATTTCTGTTTTTGTGTTTTTATACACCTGCCAAAATGTTTTTAAAAACTGTTTTTCTTTGTCATCATGGGTTATTGTGTGTAGATTGATAAGGATTTTTATTTAATTAATTTTAGAATAAGGCTGTAACATAACAAAATGTCAAAAAAGTCAAGGGGTCTGAATACTTTCCAAAAGCAAAGTTGGTAAAATATGACAATGCTATTTGCATTTCACAACATATACCCCAGTTTTCATACTGTAAAAATGAATGAGATAAATCAACTGTCTGAAATGCTTGGACTGTGAGTGAACCTTGCCACGGGCTTCCAGTGTGATTAGACACTGTTCTTGGAGAGCTCAAAGATCAATATCTGCACCTCAACTCACTTGGATTACGTCCCAAATGGCACCCTATTCCTCACATGGACCATTAGTGCACTACTTTAGATCAGAACCCTATTGGCCATTTGTGACGCAGACCTCAAGTCACTTGGTAACCAACCAGTATAAACAGTGTTGGGGTACAGCTCAGAGTCACATAGCGCTGTGTGCTCAGCTCCTCGCTCTGACGACAACTAGCTGCCTAGTGGCTGACATCTCAATCTTGTTATTCAATCTCTCTGTTTTCCTCCCCATATGCTGTAAAGCAAACATGACAGTAACTCATCTCAATGCCTCAGGAGTTTTAGGGGAGGTGGGGGAAGGGGAATGGGTCTAACAAGTTGTACCCTGCTGTCCTAGACAGAAAGGAATGATCCAAATGGAACCCTATTCCCTACATAGTGCACAACTTTAGACCAGGACCCATAGGGAAATATCCAGCTATGGGAAAAGGATAGCAATCTGATTATATAGATGAGTTGAGATGGAGATAGATGATGTAAGGAGGAGATAATAATAATTATTATAATAATTCTAATAACAAAACCAACATCTGGTCTGCCACTGTGCATCCTTCTTTTAATAAGTGTCATCAAATCCAATGTTATTCTTATTTAATTTTTCACGCGTTTCATAAACAACAGGTGTAGACTAATAGTGAAAAGCATAAGGGCCATTCTCAACAATGCAGAGACACAGATTTTTTATTTTTTTTTAATACTAAATGCGTACTGAGTCCATGTGCAGGGGTACGATGTAACAGTTACTGAGTCCATGTGCAGGGGTACGATGTAACAGTTACTGAGTCCATGTGCAGGGGTACGATGTAACAGTTACTGAGTCCATGTGCAGGGGTACGATGTAACAGTTACTGAGTCCATGTGCAGGGTACGATGTAACAGTTACTGAGTCCATGTGCAGGGGTACGATGTAACAGTTACTGAGTCCATGTGCAGGGGTACGATGTAACAGTTTACTGAGTCCATGTGCAGGGGTACGATGTAACAGTTACTGAGTCCATGTGCAGGGGTACGATGTAACAGTTACTGAGTCCATGTGCAGGGGTACGATGTAACAGTTACTGAGTCCATGTGCAGGGGTACGATGTAACAGTTACTGAGTCCATGTGCAGGGGTACGATGTAACAGTTACTGAGTCCATGTGCAGGGGTACGATGTAACAGTTACTGAGTCCATGTGCAGGGGTACGATGTAACAGTTACTGAGTCATGTGCAGGGGTACGATGTAACAGTTACTGAGTCCATGTGCAGGGTACGATGTAACAGTTACTGAGTCCATGTGCAGGGGGTACGATGTAACAGTTACTGAGTCCATGTGCAGGGTACGATGTAACAGTTACTGAGTCCATGTGCAGGGGTACGATGTAACAGTTACTGAGTCCATGTGCAGGGGTACGATGTAACAGTTACTGAGTCCATGTGCAGGGGTACGATGTAACAGTTACTGAGTCCATGTGCAGGGGTACGATGTAACAGTTACTGAGTCCATGTGCAGGGGTACGATTGGTTTGTAACAGTTACTGAGTCCATGTGCAGGGGTACGATGTAACAGTTACTGAGTCCATGTGCAGGGGTACGATGTAACAGTTACTGAGTCCATGTGCAGGGGTACGATGTAACAGTTACTGAGTCCATGTGCAGGGGTACGATGTAACAGTTACTGAGTCCATGTGCAGGGGTACGATGTAACAGTTACTGAGTCCATGTGCAGGGGTACGATGTAACAGTTACTGAGTCCATGTGCAGGGTACGATGTAACAGTTACTGAGTCCATGTGCAGGGGTACGATGTAACAGTTACTGAGTCCATGTGCAGGGGTACGATGTAACAGTTACTGAGTCCATGTGCAGGGGTACGATGTAACAGTTACTGAGTCCAGGGGTACGATGTAACAGTTACTGAGTCCAATGTGCAGGGGTACGATGTAACAGTTACTGAGTCCATGTGCAGGGGTACGATGTAACAGTTACTGAGTCCATGTGCAGGGGTACGATGTAACAGTTACTGAGTCCATGTGCAGGGTACGATGTAACAGTTACTGAGTCCATGTGCAGGGGTACGATGTAACAGTTACTGAGTCCATGTGCAGGGGTACGATGTAACAGTTACTGAGTCCATGTGCAGGGGTACGATGTAACAGTTACTGAGTCCATGTGCAGGGTACGATGTAACAGTTTACTGAGTCCATGTGGCAGGGGTACGAGTTAACAGTTACTGAGTCCATGTGCAGGGGTTAAGCGATGTAACAGTTACTGAGTCCATGTGCAGGGGTACGATAGTAACAGTTCTGAGTCCATGTGCAGGGGTACGATGTAACAGTTACTGAGTCCATGTGGCAGGGGTACGATGGTAACAGTTTACTGAGTCCATGTGCAGGGGTACGATGTACAGTTCTGATCCATGTGCAGGGGTACGATGTAACAGTTACTGAGTCCATGTGCAGGGGGTACGATGTAACAGTTACTGAGTCCATGTGCAGGGGGTACGATGTAACAGTTACTGAGTCCATGTGCAGGGGTACGATGTAACAGTTACTGAGTCCATGTGCAGGGGTACGATGTAACAGTTACTGAGTCCATGTGCAGGGGTACGATGTAACAGTTACTGAGTCCATGTGCAGGGGTACGATGTAACAGTTACTGAGTCCATGTGCAGGGGTACGATGTAACAGTTACTGAGTCCATGTGCAGGGGTACGATGTAACAGTTACTGAGTCCATGTGCAGGGGTACGATGTAACAGTTACTGAGTCCATGTGCAGGGGTACGATGTAACAGTTACTGAGTCCATGTGCAGGGGGTACGATGTAACAGTTACTGAGTCCATGTGCAGGGGTAGCGATGTAACAGTTACTTGAGTCCATGTGCAGGGGTACGATGTAACAGTTACTGGAGTCCATGTGCAGGGGTACGATGTAACAAGTTACTGAGTCCATGTGCAGGGGTACGATTGTAACAGTTACTGAGTCCATGTGCAGGGGTACGATGTAACAGTTACTGAGTCCATGTGCAGGGGTACGATGTAACAGTTACTGAGTCCATGTGCAGGGGTACCGATGTAACAGTTACTGAGTCCATGTGCAGGGGTACGATGTAACAGTTACTGAGTCCATGTGCAGGGGTACGATGTAACAAATTACTGAGTCCATGTGCAGGGGTACGATGTAACAGTTACTGAGTCCATGTGCAGGGGTACGATGTAACAGTTACTGAGTCCATGTGCAGGGGTACGATGTAACAGTTACTGAGTCCATGTGCAGGGGTACGATGTAACAAATACTGAGTCCATGTGCAGGGGGTACGATGTAACAGTTACTGAGTCCATGTGCAGGGGTACGATGTAACAGTTACTGAGTCCATGTGCAGGGGTACGATGTAACAGTTACTGAGTCCATGTGCAGGGGTACGATGTAACAAATACTGAGTCCATGTGCAGGGGTACGATGTAACAGTTACTGAGTCCATGTGCAGGGGTACGATGTAACAGTTACTGAGTCCATGTGCAGGGGTACGATGTAACAGTTACTGAGTCCATGTGCAGGGGTACGATGTAACAAATACTGAGTCCATGTGCAGGGGTACGATGTAACAGTTACTGAGTCCATGTGCAGGGGTACGATGTAACAGTTACTGAGTCCATGTGCAGGGGTACGATGTAACAGTTACTGAGTCCATGTGCAGGGGTACGATGTAACAGTTACTGAGTCCATGTGCAGGGGTACGATGTAACAAATACTGAGTCCATGTGCAGGGGTACTGTAACGGCTTTCTTCTATCTCCTCCTTGGACGAGGAGGTGTAGCAAGGATCGGACCAAAATGCAGCGTGTCTATTTGCAATCCATGTTTATTAAATAAAAAAACACAAACTTACAAAAACAATAAACGTCATGTGACCGAAACAGCCCTATCTGGTGCAAACACAAAGACAGGAACAATCACCCACAAAATACACAGTGAAACCCCGGCTACCTAAATATGGTTCCCAATCAGAGACAACGAGAATCACCTGACTCTGACTGAGAACCTCCTCAGGCAGCCAAACCTATGCTACACCCCTACTCAGCCGCAATCACAATGCCTACAAAACCCCAATACGAAACACAACAAAATAAACCCATGTCACACCCTGGCCTGACCAAATATATAACGAAAACACAAAATACTATGACCAAGGCGTGACAGGTACGATGTAACAGTTACTGAGTCCATGTGCAGGGGTACGATGTAACAAATACTGAGTCCATGTGCAGGGGTACGAGGTAACAGGTACTGAGTCCATGTGAAGGGGTACAATGTAACAAATACTGAGTCCATGTGCAGGGGTACGAGGTAACAGGTACTGAGTCCATGTGAAGGGGTACGAGGTAACAGCTACTGAGTCCATGTGCAGGGGTACGATGTAACGCGTAACCAAAAAAGTGTTAAAGAAATCTAAATATATTTTATATTTGAGATTCTTCAACGTAACCCCCCTTTGCCTTGATGACAGCTTTGTACACTCTTGGCATTCTCTCAACTAGCTTCATGAGGTAGTCACCTGGAATGCATTTCAAATAACAGGTGTGCATTGTTAAAAGTTAATTTGTGGAATTTCTTTCCTTCTTAATACGTTTGGGCAAATCAGTTGTGTTATGACAAGGTAGGGATGATATACAGAAGACTGCCCTATTTGGTAAAAGACTAAGTCCATATTATGGCAAGAACAGCTCAAATAAGCAAAGAGAAGCGTCAGTCTTCTCAATGGTGCAGCTGTAGAACTTTTTCAGGATCTGAGGACCCATGCCAAATTCTTTTAAGCCTCCTGAGGGGGAAAAAGTGTTATCGTGCCCTCTTCACGACTGTGTTGGTGAATGGGGCCGTGCTCGGCCCTCTGTTTCCTGTCGTCCACGATCAGCTCCTTTGTTTTGCTGACCTGGTTGTTGTCCTGGCACCACACTGCCAGGTCTCTGACCTCCTCCCTATAGGCTGTCTCGTCGTTGTCGGTGATCAGGCCTACCCCGTCATGTCGTCAGCAAACTTATTGATGATGTTGGAGTCGGGCGCGTACACAGAGTCGTGGATGAACAGGAAGTACAGGAGGGGACTAAGAACACACCTCTGAGGGGCCCCCGTGTTGAGGGTCAGCATGGCGGATGTGTTGTTACCTACCCTTACCACCTGGGAGCAGTCCGTCAGGAAGATCCAGTTGCAGAGGGAGGTGTTCAGTCCCAGGGTCCTTAGCTTAGTGATGAGCTTGGAGGGCACTATGGTGTAGAACGCTGAGCTGTAGTCAATGAATAACATTCTCACATAGGTGGGAGAGGGCAGTGTGGAGTGCAATAGAGATTGTATGTGTTTCTGTGTGTGGAATAAAGGTTTTGTCTCCTCTAGTTGCACAGGTAACATACTGGTAGAAATTAGGTTAAACATACTTCAGTTTCCCTGCAAATCACCAGCCACTCATTCCTTTGGATGAGCATTCTCTTGTTTGCTTATGGCCTTATACAGCTCGTTGAGTGAGGTGCCAGCATCGGTTTTTGATGATAAATAGACAGCTATGAAAAATATAGATGTAAACTCTCTCGGTAAATAGCATGGTCTACAGCTTATCATGAGGTACGCTAAGAGAGACTCCTCCCCCTGACAACTAAGTGGACTGGACAAGAGTTTTTGGAGAGATTGTGACCTTTTCAGTGACAATTAATATAAGCAGCAGAGATGCGCTTTTCAGCGGTGGGAAGGACGCACCACACCCGGCACCTACAGCCTAGCCTACGCCAGCTGTCGAGATGCAGGTGAGTGTTAGCAGACAGGCTGCGCTCCGGCTCCGCCTCACATTGTAAAGGTGACTTGCTTCACCGTAGCTAACCAGTCCTCACCAGCCTTCTAGTTAGATCCCCTTTGCAACTTCTTTGGGATCGGTGTCTGGGACGGTTGAGCTAATGTAGGCTAATGCGATTAGCATGAGGTTGTAAGTAACAAGGACATTTCCCAGGACATAGACATAATCTGATATTGGCAGAAAGCTTAAATTCTTGTTAATCTAACTGCACGGGTCTAATTTACAGTAGCTATTACAGTGAAAGAATACCATGCTATTGTTTGAAGAGAGTGCATCGTTTTGAACATGAAAAGTTATTAATAAACCAATTAGGCACATTTGGGAAGTCTTGATACAACATTTTTGACATAAATACAATGGTTCATTGGATCAATCGAAAACTTCACACACACACACACACACTGCTGTCATCTAGTGGTCAAAATCTAAATTGCACCTGGGCTGGAATAATAGATTATGGCCTTTCTCTCGCATTTCAACACTGATGGTACAAAGGAAATACAAAATAACTGTGTTTTTTTCTTTGTATTATCTTTTACCAGATCTATTGTGTTATATTCTACTACATTCGTTTCACATTTCCACAAACTTCAAAGTGTTTCCTTTCAAATGGTTCTAAGAATATGCACATCCTTGCTTCAGGTCCTGAGCTACAGGCAGTTAGATTTGGGTATGTCATTTTAGGTCCTGAGCTACAGGCAGTTAGATTTGGGTATGTCATTTTAGGTCCTGAGCTACAGGCAGTTAGATTTGGGTATGTTATTTTAGGTCCTGAGCTACAGGCAGTTAGATGTGGGTATGTTATTTTAGGTCCTGAGCTACAGGCAGTTAGATTTGGGTATGTCATTTTAGGTCCTGAGCTACAGGCAGTTAGATTTGGGGATGTTATTTTAGCCCAATTTTTTTTTAAAGGGGCGGACCCTTAAGAGGTTTTAAGAAATACAAGATGCTTTACTAAATTAAAAGCAATTGAGTTTAATAGTTAAACAACAGTCAAGCTATGTTTTTCTCTCCCTTGAGGAGGCTATAGAAAAGTTGGCTGTGTTTGTATTTGTACTCTCGCTCAACCCTCCCACATTTCGAATTTCAAATACAGGTTCTGTAGCCAAACTTAGTTAAGTCTCCCTCTTTTCCTCAGAGAAAACAGCTTCATTCTAGTCACCCTTCAAAAGACATGACCGCTGCTACATTTTTTTCTCTCTATCTTGCATTGGCAGTTCGCACTTTATGTTCATAAAGCATCTCGGTAGTTCTAAGCTAGGCTACTTGCGGACCGGATTTGTTTAGCCTACAGTCATGTTACCTCATCAGCTGGCTGTATCTAACAACCTGGGGTGCGTTCAGCAGTAAGCAACGTTTTGGAACGTTCAGATACAAATATGCTACAGCATGTAGAACACAGCAGAATGTGCTGAGGGGAGGACGGCTCATAGTAATGGCTGAAATGGAGTCAAAGGAATGGTATCAACCTTAATGGAAACCAACGTGGAAACCACATGGAAACCACATGGAAACCACATGGAAACCACCTGGAAACCACATGGAAACCACATGGAAACCACATGGAAACCAACATAGAAACCACATGGAAACCACATGGAAACCACCTGGAAACCACCTGGAAACCACATGGAAACCACATGGAAACCACATGGAAACCACATAGAAACCACCTGGAAACCACATGGAAACCACATGGAAACCACCTGGAAACCACCTGGAAACCACATGGAAACCACCTGGAAACCACCTGGAAACCACATGGAAACCACCTGGAAACCACATGGAAACCACATGGAAACCACCTGGAAACCACATGGAAACCACATGGAAACCACCTGGAAACCACATGGAAACCACCTGGAAACCACCTGGAAACCACATATAAACCACATTTAAACCACATATAAACCACATGGAAACCACATGGAAAACAACATGGAAACCACATGGAAACCACCTGGAAACCACATATAAACCACATATAAACCACATATAAACCACATATAAACCACATATAAACCACTTGGAAACCACATGGAAACCAACATGGAAGCCACATGGAAACCACATATAAACCACATATAAACCACATATAAACCACATGGAAACCACATGGAAACCAACATGGAAACCAACATGGAAACCACATGGAAACCACATGGAAACCACATATAAACCACATGGAAACCACATGGAAACCACATGGAAACCAACATGGAAACCACATGGAAACCACATGGAAACCACATGGAAACCACCTAGAAACCACATGGAAACCACATGGAAACCACATGGAAACCACCTGGAAACCACATGGAAACCACATGGAAACCACATGGAAACCAACATAGAAACCATATGGAAACCACATGGAAACCACATGGAAACCACCTGGAAACCACATGGAAACCACATGGAAACCACATGGAAACCACATAGAAACCACCTGGAAACCACATGGAAACCACATGGAAACCACCTGGAAACCACCTGGAAACCACATGGAAACCACCTGGAAACCACCTGGAAACCACATGGAAACCACATGGAAACCAACATAGAAACCACATGGAAACCACATGGAAACCACATGGAAACCACCTGGAAACCACATGGAAACCACATGGAAACCACATGGAAACCACCTGGAAACCACATGGAAACCACCTGGAAACCACCTGGAAACCACATGGAAACCACCTGGAAACCACCTGGAAACCACATGGAAACCACCTGGAAACCACATGGAAACCACCTGGAAACCACATGGAAACCACCTGGAAACCACCTGGAAACCACATATAAACCACATATAAACCACATTTAAACCACATATAAACCACATGGAAACCACATGGAAAACAACATGGAAACCACATGGAAACCACCTGGAAACCACATATAAACCACATATAAACCACATATAAACCACATATAAACCACATATAAACCACTTGGAAACCACCTGGAAACCACATATAAACCACATATAAACCACATATAAACCACATATAAACCACATATAAACCACTTGGAAACCACTTGGAAACCACATGGAAACCACATGGAAACCACATGGAAACCACATGGAAACCAACATGGAAACCACCTGGAAACCACATGGAAACCACATGGAAACCACATGGAAACCACCTGGAAACCACATGGAAACCACATGGAAACCACCTGGAAACCACCTGGAAACCACATGGAAACCACCTGGAAACCACCTGGAAACCACATGGAAACCACCTGGAAACCACATGGAAACCACATGGAAACCACCTGGAAACCACATGGAAACCACCTGGAAACCACCTGGAAACCACATATAAACCACATATAAACCACATTTAAACCACATATAAACCACATGGAAACCACATGGAAAACAACATGGAAACCACATGGAAACCACCTGGAAACCACATATAAACCACATATAAACCACATATAAACCACATATAAACCACTTGGAAACCACCTGGAAACCACATATAAACCACATATAAACCACATATAAACCACATATAAACCACTTGGAAACCACTTGGAAACCACATGGAAACCAACATGGAAACCACATGGAAACCACATATAAACCACATATAAACCACATATAAACCACATGGAAACCACATGGAAACCAACATGGAAACCAACATGGAAACCACATGGAAACCACATGGAAACCACATATAAACCACATGGAAACCACATGGAAACCAACATGGAAACCACATGGAAACCACATGGAAACCACATGGAAACCACATGGAAACTACCTGTTTGATACAGTTCCATTGCCTCCAGCAGCCTCTGCTGGTATGACCTGCTGAAAAAGGAAAAACATCAGCTCTTTTTTAAATTTGATTTATTTAACCTTTATTTAACCAGGTAGGCTAGTTGAGAACACCTTTATTTAACCAGGTAGGCTAGTTGAGAACACCTTTATTTAACCAGGTAGGCCAGCTGAGAACACCTTTATTTAACCAGGTAGGCCAGCTGAGAACACCTTTATTTAACCAGGTAGGCCAGCTGAGAACACCTTTATTTAACCAGGTAGGCCAGCTGAGAACACCTTTATTTAACCAGGTAGGCCAGCTGAGAACAAGTTCTCATTTACAATTGCGACCTGGCCAAGATAAAGCAAAGCAGTGCGACACCAACAACAACACAGAGTTACACATGGAATAAACAAACATACAGTCAATAACACAATAGAAAAATCTATATATAGTGTGTGCAAATGAGGTAAGGAGGTAAGGCAATAAATAGACCATAGTGGCGAAGTAATTACAATTTAGCAAATAACAGTGGAGTGATAGATGAGCAGATGATGTGCAAGAAGAAATACTGGTATGCAAATAGACTACATGGAATTCCTATCGGCAACATTCCAGAAAGCTTTCAACTGAACGTGGTCCTGGTAACATTACCAGTAGTTTACTGAATGTAGCCATGGTAACATTACCAGTAGTTTACTGAACGTAGCCATGGTAACACTACCAGTAGTAGACTGAACGTAGCCATGGTAACATTACAAGTAGTCTACTGAATGTAGCCATGGTAACATTACCAATAGCCTACTGAACATAGCCATGGTAACATTACCAGTAGTTTACTGAATGTAGCCATGGTAACATTACCAGTAGCCTACTGGACGTAGCCACGGTAACATGACCAATAGTTTACTGAATGTAGCCATGGTAACATTACCAGTAGCCTACTGGACGTAGCCACGGTAACATTACCAGTAGTTTACTGAATGTAGCCATGGTAACATTACCAGTAGTCAATATGCAAATATTTAGTGGCACAGAAAGGAAGGAAAAGAGATAACAAGCTATTGATTGACTAAATGCATCTTGTCAAAACACGATATCTGACTGGGTAGATAATCCCTCTTGTTACTAGACTATATCTGACTGGGTAGATAATCCCTCTTGTTACTAGACTATATCTGACTGGGTAGATAATCCCTCTTGTTACTAGACCATATCTGACTGGGTAGATAATCCCTCTTGTTACTAGACTATATCTGACTGGGTAGATAATCCCTCTTGTTACTAGACTATATCTGACTGGGTAGATAATCCCTCTTGTTACTAGACTATATCTGACTGGGTAGATAATCCCTCTTGTTACTAGACTATATCTGACTGGGTAGATAATCCCTCTTGTTACTAGACTATATCTGACTGGGTAGATAATCCCTCTTGTTACTAGACTGTATCTGACTGGGTAGATAATCCCTCTTGTTACTAGACTATATCTGACTGGGTAGATAATCCCTCTTGTTACTAGACTATATCTGACTGGGTAGATAATCCCTCTTGTTACTAGACTATATCTGACTGGGTAGATAATCCCTCTTGTTACTAGACTATATCTGACTGGGTAGATAATCCCTCTTGTTACTAGACTATATCTGACTGGGTAGATAATCCCTCTTGTTACTAGACTATATCTGACTGGGTAGATAATCCCTCTTGTTACTAGACTATATCTGACTGGGTAGATAATCCCTCTTGTTACTATATGGACTATATCTGACTGGGTAGATAATCCCTCTTGTTACTAGACTATATCTGACTGGGTAGATAATCCTTCTTGTTACTAGACTATATCTGACTGGGTAGATAATCCCTCTTGTTACTAGACTATATCTGACTGGGTAGATAATCCCTCTTGTTACTAGACTATATCTGACTGGGTAGATAATCCCTCTTGTTACTAGACTATATCTGACTGGGTAGATAATCCCTCTTGTTACTAGACTATATCTGACTGGGTAGATAATCCCTCTTGTTACTATATGGACTATATCTGACTGGATAGATAATCCCTCTTGTTACTAGACTATATCTGACTGGGTAGATAATCCCTCTTGTTACTAGACTATATCTGACTGGGTAGATAATCCCTCTTGTTACTATATGGATTATATCTGACTGGGTAGATAATCCCTCTTGTTACTAGACTATATCTGACTGGGTAGATAATCCCTCTTGTTACTAGACTATATCTGACTGGGTAGATAATCCCTCTTGTTACGAGACTATATCTGACTGGGTAGATAATCCCTCTTGTTACTAGACTATATCTGACTGGGTAGATAATCCCTCTTGTTACTAGACTATATCTGACTGGGTAGATAACCCCTCTTGTTACTAGACTATCTGACTGGGTAGATAATCCCTCTTGTTACTAGACTATATCTGACTGGGTAGATAATCCCTCTTGTTACTAGACTATATCTGACTGGGTAGATAATCCCTCTTGTTACTATATGGACTATATCTGACTGGGTAGATAATCCCTCTTGTTACTAGACTATATCTGACTGGGTAGATAATGCCTCTTGTTACTAGACTATATCTGACTGGGTAGATAATCCCTCTTGTTACTAGACTGTATCCGACTGGGTAGATAATCCCTCTTGTTACTAGACTGTATCTGACTGGGTAGATAATCCCTCGTAACTAGACTATATCTGACTGGGTAGATAATCCCTCTTGTTACTAGACTATATCTGACTGGGTAGATAATCCCTCTTGTTACTAGACTATATCTGACTGGGTAGATAATCCCTCGTAACTAGACTATATCTGACTGGGTAGATAATCCCTCTTGTTACTAGACTGTATCTGACTGGGTAGATAATCCCTCGTTACTAGACTATATCTGACTGGGTAGATAATCCCTCTTGTTACTAGACCATATCTGACTGGGTAGATAATCCCTCTTGTTACTAGACTATATCTGACTGGGTAGTTAATTCCTCTAGTTACTAGACCATATCTGACTGGATAGATAATCCCTCTTGTTACTAGACTATATCTGACTGGGTAGATAATCCCTCGTAACTAGACTATATCTGACTGGGTAGATAATCCCTCTTGTTACTAGACTATATCTGACTGGGTAGATAATCCCTCTTGTTACTAGACTATATCTGACTGGGTAGATAATCCCTCGTAACTAGACTATATCTGACTGGGTAGATAATCCCTCTTGTTACTAGACTGTATCTGACTGGGTAGATAATCCCTCTTGTTACTAGACTATATCTGACTGGGTAGATAATCCCTCGTTACTAGACTATATCTGACTGGGTAGATAATCCTTCTTGTTACTATACAATATCTGACTGGGTAGATAATCCCCCTTATTACTAGACTATATCTGACTGGGTAGATAATCCCTCTTGTTACTAGACTATATCTGACTGGGTAGATAATCCCTCTTGTTACTAGACTATATCTGACTGGGTAGATAATCCCTCTTGTTACTAGACTATATCTGACTGGGTAGATAATCCCTCTTGTTACTAGACTATATCTGACTGGGTAGATAATCCCTCTTGTTACTAGACTATATCTGACTGGGTAGATAATCCCTCTTGTTACTAGACTATATCTGACTGGGTAGATAATCCCTCTTGTTACTATACTATATCTGACTGGGTAGATAATCCCTCTTGTTACTAGACTATATCTGACTGGGTAGATAATCCCTCTTGTTACTAGACTATATCTGACTGGGTAGATAATCCCTCTTGTTACTAGACTATATCTGACTGGGTAGATAATCCTTCTTGTTACTATACTATATCTGACTGGGTAGATAATCCCTCTTGTTACTAGACTATATCTGACTGGGTAGATAATCCCTCTTGTTACTAGACTATATCTGACTGGGTAGATAATCCCTCTTGTTACTAGACTATATCTGACTGGGTAGATAATCCCTCTTGTTACTAGACTATATCTGACTGGGTAGATAATCCCTCTTGTTACTAGACTATATCTGACTGGGTAGATAATCCCTCTTGTTACTAGACTATATCTGACTGGGTAGATAATCCCTCTTGTTACTAGACTATATCTGACTGGGTAGATAATCCCTCTTGTTACTAGACTATATCTGACTGGGTAGATAATCCCTCTTGTTACTAGACTGTATCCGACTGGGTAGATAATCCCTCTTGTTACTAGACTGTATCTGACTGGGTAGATAATCCCTCTTGTTACTAGACTATATCTGACTGGGTAGATAATCCCTCTTGTTACTAGACTATATCTGACTGGGTAGATAATCCCTCTTGTTACTAGACTATATCTGACTGGGTAGATAATCCCTCTTGTTACTAGACTATATCTGACTGGGTAGATAATCCCTCTTGTTACTAGACTA
Organism: Oncorhynchus kisutch; assembly: GCF_002021735.2. Taxonomy (NCBI): domain Eukaryota; kingdom Metazoa; phylum Chordata; class Actinopteri; order Salmoniformes; family Salmonidae; genus Oncorhynchus; species Oncorhynchus kisutch. The sequence goes on from NC_034187.2 coordinate 88,798,989, forward strand.
TATCTGACTGGGTAGATAATCCCTCTTGTTACTAGACTATATCTGACTGGGTAGATAATCCCTCTTGTTACTAGACTATATCTGACTGGGTAGATAATCCCTCTTGTTACTAGACTATATCTGACTGGGTAGATAATCCCTCTTGTTACTAGACTGTATCCGACTGGGTAGATAATCCCTCTTGTTACTAGACTGTATCTGACTGGGTAGATAATCCCTCGTAACTAGACTATATCTGACTGGGTAGATAATCCCTCTTGTTACTAGACTATATCTGACTGGGTAGATAATCCCTCTTGTTACTAGACTATATCTGACTGGGTAGATAATCCCTCGTAACTAGACTATATCTGACTGGGTAGATAATCCCTCTTGTTACTAGACTGTATCTGACTGGGTAGATAATCCCTCGTTACTAGACTATATCTGACTGGGTAGATAATCCCTCTTGTTACTAGACCATATCTGACTGGGTAGATAATCCCTCTTGTTACTAGACTATATCTGACTGGGTAGTTAATTCCTCTAGTTACTAGACCATATCTGACTGGATAGATAATCCCTCTTGTTACTAGACTATATCTGACTGGGTAGATAATCCCTCGTAACTAGACTATATCTGACTGGGTAGATAATCCCTCTTGTTACTAGACTATATCTGACTGGGTAGATAATCCCTCTTGTTACTAGACTATATCTGACTGGGTAGATAATCCCTCGTAACTAGACTATATCTGACTGGGTAGATAATCCCTCTTGTTACTAGACTGTATCTGACTGGGTAGATAATCCCTCTTGTTACTAGACTATATCTGACTGGGTAGATAATCCCTCGTTACTAGACTATATCTGACTGGGTAGATAATCCTTCTTGTTACTATACAATATCTGACTGGGTAGATAATCCCCCTTATTACTAGACTATATCTGACTGGGTAGATAATCCCTCTTGTTACTAGACTATATCTGACTGGGTAGATAATCCCTCTTGTTACTAGACTATATCTGACTGGGTAGATAATCCCTCTTGTTACTAGACTATATCTGACTGGGTAGATAATCCCTCTTGTTACTAGACTATATCTGACTGGGTAGATAATCCCTCTTGTTACTAGACTATATCTGACTGGGTAGATAATCCCTCTTGTTACTAGACTATATCTGACTGGGTAGATAATCCCTCTTGTTACTATACTATATCTGACTGGGTAGATAATCCCTCTTGTTACTAGACTATATCTGACTGGGTAGATAATCCCTCTTGTTACTAGACTATATCTGACTGGGTAGATAATCCCTCTTGTTACTAGACTATATCTGACTGGGTAGATAATCCTTCTTGTTACTATACTATATCTGACTGGGTAGATAATCCCTCTTGTTACTAGACTATATCTGACTGGGTAGATAATCCCTCTTGTTACTAGACTATATCTGACTGGGTAGATAATCCCTCTTGTTACTAGACTATATCTGACTGGGTAGATAATCCCTCTTGTTACTAGACTATATCTGACTGGGTAGATAATCCCTCTTGTTACTAGACTATATCTGACTGGGTAGATAATCCCTCTTGTTACTAGACTATATCTGACTGGGTAGATAATCCCTCTTGTTACTAGACTATATCTGACTGGGTAGATAATCCCTCTTGTTACTAGACTATATCTGACTGGGTAGATAATCCCTCTTGTTACTAGACTATATCTGACTGGGTAGATAATCCCTCTTGTTACTAGACTATATCTGACTGGGTAGATAATCCCTCTTGTTACTAGACTATATCTGACTGGGTAGATAATCCCTCTTGTTACTAGACTATATCTGACTGGGTAGATAATCCCTCTTGTTACTAGACTATATCTGACTGGGTAGATAATCCCTCTTGTTACTAGACTATATCTGACTGGGTAGATAATCCCTCTTGTTACTAGACTATATCTGACTGGGTAGATAATCCCTCTTGTTACTAGACTATATCTGACTGGGTAGATAATCCCTCTTGTTACTAGACTATATCTGACTGGGTAGATAATCCCTCTTGTTACTATATGGACTATATCTGACTGGGTAGATAATCCCTCTTGTTACTAGACTATATCTGACTGGGTAGATAATCCCTCTTGTTACTAGACTATATCTGACTGGGTAGATAATCCCTCTTGTTAGACTATATCTGACTGGGTAGATAATCCTCTTGTACTAGACTATCTGACTGGGTAGATAATCCCTCTTGTTACTAGACTATATCTGACTGGGTAGATAATCCCTCTTGTTACTAGACTATATCTGACTGGGTAGATAATCCCTCTTGTTACTAGACTATATCTGACTGGGTAGATAATCCCTCTTGTTACTAGACTATATCTGACTGGGTAGATAATCCCTCTTGTTACTAGACTATATCTGACTGGGTAGATAATCCCTCTTGTTACTAGACTATATCTGACTGGGTAGATAATCCCTTTTGTTACTAGACTATATCTGACTGGGTAGATAATCCCTCTTGTTACTAGACTATATCTGACTGGGTAGATAATCCCTCTTGTTACTAGACTATATCTGACTGGGTAGATAATCCCTCTTGTTACTAGACTATATCTGACTGGGTAGATAATCCCTCTTGTTACTAGACTATATCTGACTGGGTAGATAATCCCTCTTGTTACTAGACTATATCTGACTGGGTAGATAATCCCTCTTGTTACTAGACTATATCTGACTGGGTAGATAATCCCTCTTGTTACTAGACTATATCTGACTGGGTAGATAATCCCTCTTGTTACTATATGGACTATATCTGACTGGGTAGATAATCCCTCTTGTTACTAGACTATATCTGACTGGGTAGATAATCCCTCTTGTTACTAGACTATATCTGACTGGGTAGATAATCCCTCTTGTTACTAGACTATATCTGACTGGGTAGATAATCCCTCTTGTTACTAGACTATATCTGACTGGGTAGATAATCCCTCTTGTTACTAGACTATATCTGACTGGGTAGATAATCCCTCTTGTTACTAGACTATATCTGACTGGGTAGATAATCCCTCTTGTTACTAGACTATATCTGACAGGGTAGATAATCCCTCTTATTACTAGACTATATCTGACTGGGTAGATAATCCCTCTTGTTACTAGACTATATCTGACTGGGTAGATAATCCCTCTTGTTACTAGACTATATCTGACTGGGTAGATAATCCCTCTTGTTACTATATGGACTATATCTGACTGGGTAGATAATCCCTCTTGTTACTAGACTATATCTGACTGGGTAGATAATCCCTCTTGTTACTAGACTATATCTGACTGGGTAGATAATCCCTCTTGTTACTAGACTATATCTGACTGGGTAGATAATCCCTCTTGTTACTAGACTATATCTGACTGGGTAGATAATCCCTCTTGTTACTAGACTATATCTGACTGGGTAGATAATCCCTCTTGTTACTAGACTATATCTGACTGGGTAGATAATCCCTCTTGTTACTAGACTATATCTGACTGGGTAGATAATCCCTCTTGTTACTAGACTATATCTGACTGGGTAGATAATCCCTCTTGTTACTAGACTATATCTGACTGGGTAGATAATCCCTCTTGTTACTAGACTATATCTGACTGGGTAGATAATCCCTCTTGTTACTAGACTATATCTGACTGGGTAGATAATCCCTCGTAACTAGACTATATCTGACTGGGTAGATAATCCCTCTTGTTACTAGACTGTATCTGACTGGGTAGATAATCCTCTTGTTACTAGACTATATCTGACTGGGTAGATAATCCCTCGTTACTAGACTATATCTGACTGGGTAGATAATCCTTCTTGTTACTATACTATATCTGACAGGGTAGATAATCCCTCTTATTACTAGACTATATCTGACTGGGTAGATAATCCCTCTTGTTACTAGACTATATCTGACTGGGTAGATAATCCCTCTTGTTACTAGACTATATCTGACTGGGTAGATAATCCCTCTTGTTACTATATGGACTATATCTGACTGGGTAGATAATCCCTCTTGTTACTAGACTATATCTGACTGGGTAGATAATCCCTCTTGTTACTAGACTATATCTGACTGGGTAGATAATCCCTCTTGTTACTAGACTATATCTGACTGGGTAGATAATCCCTCTTGTTACTAGACTATATCTGACTGGGTAGATAATCCCTCTTGTTACTAGACTATATCTGACTGGGTAGATAATCCCTCTTGTTACTAGACTATATCTGACTGGGTAGATAATCCCTCTTGTTACTAGACTATATCTGACTGGGTAGATAATCCCTCTTGTTACTAGACTATATCTGACTGGGTAGATAATCCCTCTTGTTACTAGACTATATCTGACTGGGTAGATAATCCCTCTTGTTACTAGACTATATCTGACTGGGTAGATAATCCCTCTTGTTACTAGACTATATCTGACTGGGTAGATAATCCCTCTTGTTACTAGACTATATCTGACTGGGTAGATAATCCCTCTTGTTACTAGACTATATCTGACTGGGTAGATAATCCCTCTTGTTACTAGACTATATCTGACTGGGTAGATAATCCCTCTTGTTACTAGACTATATCTGACTGGGTAGATAATCCCTCTTGTTACTATATGGACTATATCTGACTGGGTAGATAATCCCTCTTGTTACTAGACTATATCTGACTGGGTAGATAATCCCTCTTGTTACTAGACTATATCTGACTGGGTAGATAATCCCTCTTGTTACTAGACTATATCTGACTGGGTAGATAATCCCTCTTGTTACTAGACTATATCTGACTGGGTAGATAATCCCTCTTGTTACTAGACTATATCTGACTGGGTAGATAATCCCTCTTGTTACTAGACTATATCTGACTGGGTAGATAATCCCTCTTGTTACTAGACTATATCTGACTGGGTAGATAATCCCTCTTGTTACTAGACTATATCTGACTGGGTAGATAATCCCTCTTGTTACTAGACTATATCTGACTGGGTAGATAATCCCTTTTGTTACTAGACTATATCTGACTGGGTAGATAATCCCTCTTGTTACTAGACTATATCTGACTGGGTAGATAATCCCTCTTGTTACTAGACTATATCTGACTGGGTAGATAATCCCTCTTGTTACTAGACTATATCTGACTGGGTAGATAATCCTTCTTGTTACTAGACTATATCTGACTGGGTAGATAATCCCTCTTGTTACTAGACTATATCTGACTGGGTAGATAATCCCCCTTGTTACTAGACTATATCTGACTGGGTAGATAATCCCTCTTGTTACTAGACTATATCTGACTGGGTAGATAATCCCTCTTGTTACTAGACTATATCTGACTGGGTAGATAATCCCTCTTGTTACTAGACTATATCTGACTGGGTAGATAATCCCTCTTGTTACTAGACTATATCTGACTGGGTAGATAATCCCTCTTGTTACTAGACTATATCTGACTGGGTAGATAATCCCTCTTGTTACTAGACTATATCTGACTGGGTAGATAATCCCTCTTGTTACTAGACTATATCTGACTGGGTAGATAATCCCTCTTGTTACTAGACTATATCTGACTGGGTAGATAATCCCTCTTGTTACTAGACTATATCTGACTGGGTAGATAATCCCTCTTGTTACTAGACTATATCTGACTGGGTAGATAATCCCTCTTGTTACTAGACTATATCTGACTGGGTAGATAATCCCTCTTGTTACTATATGGACTATATCTGACTGGGTAGATAATCCCTCTTGTTACTAGACTATATCTGACTTGGTAGATAATCCCTCGTTACTAGACTATATCTGACTGGGTAGATAATCCCTCTTGTTACTATATGGACTATATCTGACTGGGTAGATAATCCCTCTTGTTACTAGACTATATCTGACTGGGTAGATAATCCCTCTTGTTACTAGACTATATCTGACTGGGTAGATAATCCCTCTTGTTACTAGACTATATCTGACTGGGTAGATAATCCCTCTTGTTACTAGACTATATCTGACTGGGTAGATAATCCCTCTTGTTACTAGACTATATCTGACTGGGTAGATAATCCCTCTTGTTACTAGACTATATCTGACTGGGTAGATAATCCCTCTTGTTACTAGACTATATCTGACTGGGTAGATAATCCCTCTTGTTACTAGCCTATATCTGACTGGGTAGATAATCCCTCGTAACTAGACTATATCTGACTGGGTAGATAATCCTTCTTGTTACTAGACTATATCTGACTGGGTAGATAATCCCTCTTGTTACTAGACTATATCTGACTGGGTAGATAATCCCTCTTGTTACTAGACTATATCTGACTGGGTAGATAATCCCTCTTGTTACTAGACTATATCTGACTGGGTAGATAATTCCTCTTGTTACTAGACTGTATCTGACTGGGTAGATAATCCCTCTTGTTACTAGACTATATCTGACTGGGTAGTTAATTCCTCTTGTTACTAGACCATATCTGACTGGGTAGATAATCCCTCTTGTTACTAGACTATATCTGACTGGGTAGATAATCCCTCTTGTTACTAGACTATATCTGACTGGGTAGATAATCCCTCTTGTTACTAGACTATATCTGACTGGGTAGATAATCCCTCTTGTTACTAGACTATATCTGACTGGGTAGATAATCCCTCGTAACTAGACTATATCTGACTGGGTAGATAATCCCTCTTGTTACTAGACTATATCTGACTGGGTAGATAATCCCTCTTGTTACTAGACTATATCTGACTGGGTAGATAATCCCTCTTGTTACTAGACTATATCTGACTGGGTAGATAATCCCTCTTGTTACTAGACTATATCTGACTGGGTAGATAATCCCTCTTGTTACTAGACTATATCTGACTGGGTAGATAATCCAGTGGATGTATTTCAAGGCCTACCTTCAAACTCAGTGCCTCTTTGCTTGGCATCATGGGAAAATCAAAAGAAATCAGCCAAGACCTCAGAAAATAAATTGTAGACCTCCACAAGTCTGGTTCATCCTTGGGAACGATTTCCAAATGCCTGAAGGTACCACGTTCATCTGTACAAACAATAGTACACAAGTATAAACACCATGGGACCACACAGCCGTCATACTACTCAAGAAGGAGACGCATTCTGTCTCCTAGAGATTATCGTACTTTGGTGAGAAAAGCGCAAATCAATCTCAGAACAACAGCAAAGAACCGTGTGAAGATGCTGGAGGAAACAGGTACAAAAGTATCTAAATCCACAGTAAAACGAGTCCTCTATCGACATAACCTGAAAGGCCGCTCAGCAAGGAAGAAGCTTGTGGAAGGCTTCCCGAAACATTTGACCCAAGTTCAACAATTTAAAGGCAATGCTACCAAATACTCATTGAGTGTATGTAAACTTCTGACCCACTGGGAATCAAATCTGAAATTAATCATTCTCTCTACTATTATTCTGACATTTCACATTCTTAAAATAAAGTGGTGATCCTAACTGACCTAAAACAGGGAATTTCTACTTGGATTAAATGTCAGGAATTGTGAAAAATTGAGTTTAAATGTATTTGGCTAAGGTGTATGTAAACCTCCGACCTTAACTGTATGTATGCTTGTGCACATGGATGTCAGTGATTTATTACTATAGGAGGCAATAGAAATGTGTTGTGACTCATTTCAAAGGGCATTTAGTTGACTAATGTGTCCCATTGTTTCTGTCATTGTTACAATAATTAGAGTAAATCATCATTCAAATGACAAAAATGTGACAAAAACTTGAAATTTTAGTCGACATGACTAAGACTAAACTAAGGCCTGGATTCAAGTTCCACCCCCAACACAACCAAAACGCATATGATCATTCTGACTGAATAGAGCCCTAAACCCCCCCAAAAAGAGGGTGCCAAAATGAACACTGCAAGGTAACCAGGCCTTGGAGTTTCAGCTGTTTGCCCTGCTCAGCCTTAGGTCCCCAGCCATCAGCGCTGGACTATATTTACCAGCTTCCTGGGTTACACCAGTCAGCCAGCCCACCGCAGCGCCCTGCCTGCCCTGTTACCTAACCACCAACCCCCCAGGTCTGTATTCTCTGGGTTGAGAGAGGAGCCCCACCACTAACCCCCCCCCCCTCCCCCACCAAACCCCCCCAGGTCTGTATTCTCTGGGCTGAGAGAGGAGCCCCCCCAGGTCTCTAGTCTCAGGGCTGAGAGAAGAGCCCCCCCACAAACCCCCCAGGTCTCTAGTCTCTGGGTTGAGAGAAGAGCCCCCCCACAACCCCCCCCAGGTCTCTAGTCTCTGAGCTGAGAGAGGAGCCCCACCACCACCCCCCCAGGTCTCTAGTCTCTGGGCTGAGATAGGAGCCCACCCACCCACCACCAACCCCCCCAGGTCTCTAGTCTCTGAGCTGAGAGAGCGACCCCTCCACCAACCCCCCAGGTCTCTAGTCTCTGGGCTGAGAGAGCAGCCCCACCATCAACACCCCAGGCCTCTAGTTTCTGGGCTGAGAGAGGAGCCCCACCAGCAACCCCCCACCACCAAAGCCCCCAGGTCTCTAGTCTATGGGCTGAGAGAGGAGCCCCACCATCAACCCCCCACCACCAACCCCCCAGGTCTCTAGTCTCTGGGCTGAAAGAGCGGCCCCACCACCACCCCCCCAGGTCTCTAGTCTCTGGGCTGAGATAGGAGCCCCCCCACCCACCACCAACCCCCCCAGGTCTCTAGTCTCTGAGCTGAGAGAGGAGCCCCACCATCAACCCCCCAGGTCTCTAGTCTCTGGGCTGAGAGAGGAGCTCCACCACTAACCCCCCCAGGTCAACCCCCCACCACCAAACCCCCCAGGTCTCTCATCTCTGGGCTGAGAGAGGAGCCCCACCAGCAACCCCCCACCACCAAACCCCCCAGGTCACTAGTCTCTGGGCTGAGAGAGGAGCCCCACCAGCAACCCCCCACCACCAAACCCCCCAGGTCACTAGTCTCTGGGCTGAGAGAGGAGCCCCACCAGCAACCCCCCACCACCAAACCTCCCCAGGTCTCTAGTCTCTGGGCTGAGAGAGCAGCCCCACTCCGTCGCGACGTTACCTGAACGCCCATCTGCGGCCTGCTAACCGTTAGCTGTCTTACCGGCTGCTATCTGAATAGACAATCGGACAATTTTTTTTATTATTATTTTTTTAAATTATTTTTTAAATTATTATTATTATATTTTCTTCTTGGGCCTCTATAACTATATCTATTGTTTTTATTTTTGTTGTTGTTGTGTGATTTGGATTAATCCCCTCTACCACACGGAACCCCACTAATCTACTGACGGAACGTAAGGGGTGGCTAACAGACCTCCATCCTATGCTAGCTTGCTACCGATGCCCTGGCTAGCTGTCTAAATCACCAACCAACCTCTCCACTCACCGGACCCTTTTGATCACTCGACTAAGCATGCCTATCCTTAATGTCAATATGTCTTGTCCATTTCTGTTCTGGTTAGTGTTTATTGGCTTATTTCACTGTAGAGCCTCTAGTCCTGCTCACTATACCTTATCCAACCTATTAGTTCCACCACCCACACATGCAATGACATCTCCTGGTTTCAACGATGTTTCTAGAGACAATATCTCTCTCTTCATCACTCAATACCTAGGTTTACCTCCACTGTATTCACATCCTGCCATACATTTGTCTGTACATTATACCTTGATGCTATTTTATCGCCCCCAGAAACCTCCTTTTACTCTATGTTCCAGACGTTCTAGACGACCAATTCTCATAGCTTTTAGCCGTACCCTTATTCTACTCCTCCTATGTTCCTCTGGCGATGTAGAGGTGAATCCAGGCCCTGCAGTGCCTAGCTCCACTCCTATTCCCCAGGCGCTCTCTTTTGACGACTTCTGTAACCGTAATAGCCTTGGTTTCATGCATGTTAACATTAGAAGCCTCCTCCCTAAGTTTGTTCTATTCACTGCTTTAGCACACTCTGCCAACCCGGATGTTCTAGCTGTGTCTGAATCCTGGCTTAGGAAGACCACCAAAAATTCTGAAGTTTTAATTCCAAACTACAACATTTTCAGACAAGATAGAACTGCCAAAGGGGGCGGTGTTGCAATCTACTGCAAAGATAGCCTGCAGAGTTCTGTCCTACTATCCAGGTCTGTACCCAAACAATTTGAACTTCTACTTTTAAAAATCCACCTCTCTAAAAACAAGTCTCTCACCGTTGCCGCCTGCTATAGACCACCCTCTGCCCCCAGCTGTGCTCTGGACACCATATGTGAACTGATTGCCCCCCATCTATCTTCAGAGTTCGTGCTGCTAGGCGACCTAAACTGGAACATGCTTAACACCCCAGCCATCCTACAATCTAAACTTGATGCCCTCAATCTCACACAAATAATCAATGAACCTACCAGGTACCTCCCCAAAACCTTAAACACGGGCACCCTCATAGATATCATCCTAACCAACTTCCCCTCTAAATACACCTCTGCTGTCTTCAACCAAGATCTCAGCGATCACTGCCTCATTGCCTGCATCCGTAATGGGTCAGCGGTCAAACGACCTCCACTCATCACTGTAAAACGCTCCCTGAAACACTTCTGCGAGCAGGCCTTTCTAATCGACCTGGCCGGGGTATCCTGGAAGGATATTGATCTCATCCCGTCAGTAGAGGATGCCTGGATATTTTTTAAAAATGCCTTCCTAACCATCTTAAATAAACATGCCCCATTCAAGAAATTTAGAACCAGGAACAGATATAGCCCTTGGTTCTCCCCAGACCTGACTGCCCTTAACCAACACAAAAACATCCTATGGCGTTCTGCATTAGCATCGAACAGCCCCCGTGATATGCAGCTGTTCAGGGAAGCTAGAAATCATTATACACAGGCAGTTAGAAAAGCCAAGGCTAGCTTTTTCAAGCAGAAATTTGCTTCCTGCAACACTAACTCAAAAAAGTTCTGGGACACTGTAAAGTCCATGGAGAATAAGAACACCTCCTCCCAGCTGCCCACTGCACTGAAGATAGGAAACACTGTCACCACTGATAAATCCACCATAATTGAGAATTTCAATAAGCATTTTTCTACGGCTGGCCATGCTTTCCACCTGGCTACTCCTACCCCGGACAACAGCACTGCACCCCCAACAGCAACTCGCCCAAGCCTTCCCCATTTCTCCTTCTCCCAAATCCATTCAGCTGATGTTCTGAAAGAGCTGCAAAATCTGGACCCCTACAAATCAGCCGGGCTAGACAATCTGGACCCTTTCTTTCTAAAATTATCTGCCGAAATTGTTGCCACCCCTATTACTAGCCTGTTCAACCTCTCTTTCGTGTCGTCTGAGATTCCCAAAGATTGGAAAGCAGCTGCGGTCATCCCCCTCTTCAAAGGGGGGGACACTCTTGACCCAAACTGCTACAGACCTATATCTATCCTACCGTGCCTTTCTAAGGTCTTCGAAAGCCAAGTCAACAAACAGATTACCGACCATTTCGAATCTCACCATACCTTCTCTGCTATGCAATCTGGTTTCAGAGCTGGTCATGGGTGCACCTCAGCCACGCTCAAGGTCCTAAACGATATCTTAACCGCCATCGATAAGAAACATTACTGTGCAGCCGTATTCATTGATCTGGCCAAGGCTTTCGACTCTGTCAATCACCATATCCTCATCGGCAGACTCGACAGCCTTGGTTTCTCAAATGATTGCCTCGCCTGGTTCACCAACTACTTCTCTGATAGAGTTCAGTGTGTCAAGTCGGAGGGTCTGCTGTCCGGACCTCTGGCAGTCTCTATGGGGGTGCCACAGGGTTCAATTCTTGGACCGACTCTCTTCTCTGTATACATCAATGAGGTCGCTCTTGCTGCTGGTGAGTCCCTGATCCACCTCTACGCAGACGACACCATTCTGTATACTTCCGGCCCTTCTTTGGACACTGTGTTAACAACCCTCCAGGCAAGCTTCAATGCCATACAACTCTCCTTCCGTGGCCTCCAATTGCTCTTAAATACAAGTAAAACTAAATGCATGCTCTTCAACCGATCGCTACCTGCACCTACCCGCCTGTCCAACATCACTACTCTGGACGGCTCTGACTTAGAATACGTGGACAACTACAAATACTTAGGTGTCTGGTTAGACTGTAAACTCTCCTTCCAGACCCATATCAAACATCTCCAATCCAAAGTTAAATCTAGAATTGGCTTCCTATTTCGCAACAAAGCATCCTTCACTCATGCTGCCAAACATACCCTTGTAAAACTGACCATCCTACCAATCCTCGACTTTGGCGATGTCATTTACAAAATAGCCTCCAATACCCTACTCAACAAATTGGATGCAGTCTATCACAGTGCAATCCGTTTTATCACCAAAGCCCCATATACTACCCACCATTGCGACCTGTACGCTCTCGTTGGCTGGCCCTCGCTTCATACTCGTCGCCAAACCCACTGGCTCCATGTCATCTACAAGACCCTGCTAGGTAAAGTCCCCCCTTATCTCAGCTCGCTGGTCACCATAGCATCTCCCACCTGTAGCACACGCTCCAGCAGGTATATCTCTCTAGTCACCCCCAAGACCAATTCTTTCTTTGGCCGCCTCTCCTTCCAGTTCTCTGCTGCCAATGACTGGAACGAACTACAAAAATCTCTGAAACTGGAAACACTTATCTCCCTCACTAGCTTTAAGCACCAACTGTCAGAGCAGCTCACAGATTACTGCACCTGTACATAGCCCACCTAAAATTTAGCCCAAACAACTACCTCTTTCCCAACTGTATTTAATTTTTATTTATTTATTTATTTTGCTCCTTTGCACCCCATTATTTTTTTATTTCTACTTTGCACATTCTTCCATTGCAAAACTACCATTCCAGTATTTTACTTGCTATATTGTATTTACTTTGCCATCATGGCCTTTTTTTGCCTTTACCTCCCTTCTCACCTCATTTGCTCACATTGTATATAGACTTGTTTATACTGCATTATTGACTGTATGTTTGTTTTCACTCCATGTGTAACTCTGTGTCGTTTTATCTGTCGAACTGCTTTGCTTTATCTTGGCCAGGTCGCAATTGTAAATGAGAACTTGTTCTCAACTTGCCTACCTGGTTAAATAAAGGTAAAATAAAATAAAATAAATAAAAATCAACCCCCCCAGGTCAACCCCCCACCACCAACCCCCCAGGTCTCTTGTCTCTGGGCTGGGAGAGGAGCCCCCACCCACCCACCACCAACCCCCCAGGTCTCTTGTCTCTGGGCTGGGAGAGGAGCCCCCCCCCCACCCACCACCAACCCCCCAGGTCTCTTGTCTCTGGGCTGGGAGAGGAGCCCCCCCCCCCACCCACCACCAACCCCCCAGGTCTCTTGTCTCTGGGCTGGGAGAGGAGCCCCCCCCCCCCCACCCACCACCAACCCCCCAGGTCTCTTGTCTCTGGGCTGGGAGAGGAGCCCCCCCCCCCACCCACCACCAACCCCCCAGGTCTCTTGTCTCTGGGCTGGGAGAGGAGCCCCCCCCCCCACCCACCACCAACGCCCCAGGTCTCTTGTCTCTGGGCTGGGAGAGGAGCCCCCCCACCCACCACCAACCCCCCAGGTCTCTTGTCTCTGGGCTGGGAGAGGAGCCATTTTGCTGCCATAGTAAACACACCGCTAGGACGCACGGCGGACTGTCTGTCACATGAGAGGACGGGGAGGACCGCGGCCCGCTGAGATATTATTAGCAGCAGGAATGTACACAGTGGCCTCATGGCAAGCCAACTAACGTAGGCAGGCACAGATCCGAAACCTCACAGAACCTCTTCTCCATGCGCACTCTGAAACTTTAACGTGTTTGCTGAAGTTACATTTGTGACTGTGAGGAGGATATTGTTTAAGCTTTTTCTGATTCCCCAAGATACAGACTCTCTGCCTGGAGGCTGTGGATCGAAGATCCAGACTGAGGAGAGGTAAGATGGAGTCCCCCCTCCACCATGAGGCTAGTGAGATTACTATAGATACATCATCTTCAAGGAACTCATAATGTGGCAAAAGTTATTGATGTCTGGTTATAGATCTGACTGTAGTAATAGATCTGATCTGACTATAGTTATAAATCTGATCTGACTGTAGTAATAGATCTGATCTGACTATAGTTATACATCTGTTCTGACTATAGTTATATATCTGACTGTAGTTATAGATCTGACTATAGTTTTTAGATCTGATCTGACTATAGTTATAGATCTGATCTGACTATAGTTATATATCTGACTGTAGTTATAGATCTGACTATAGTTATAGATCTGATCTGACTATAGTTATAGATCTGATCTGACTATAGTTATTGATCTGACTGTAGTTATAGATCTGATCTGAGTATAGTTATAGATCTGATCTGACTATAGTTATATATCTGACTGTAGTTATAGATCTGATCTGACTATAGTTATAGATCTGATCTGACTATAGTTATAGATCTGACTGTAGTTATAGATCTGACTATAGTCATAGATCTGATCTGACTACAGTTATATATCTGACTATAGTTATAGATCTGATCTGACTATAGTTATAGATCTGATCTGACTATAGATCTGATCTGATTATAGTTATACATCTGACTATAGTTATATATCTGATCTGACTATAGTTACAGTACCGTTCAAAGTTTGGGGTCACTTAGAAATGTCCTTGTTGTTGAAAGAAAAGCACATTTATTGTCCATTAAAATAACATCAATGAAATTACCAATTAAATATACCATTTATCAGAAACACAGTGTAGACATTATAAAGCCCTTTTGCAATTATGTTAGCACAGCTGAAAACTGTTGTTCTGATTAAAGAAGCAATAAAACTGTCCTTCTTTAGACTAGTTGAGAATCTGGAGCATGAGCATTTGTGGGTTCGATTACAGGCTCAAAATGGCCACAAACAAATATCTTTCTTCTGAAACGCGTCAGTCTATTCTTGTTATGAGAAATGAAGGCTATTCCATGCGAGAAATTGCCAAGAAACTGAAGATCTCGTACAATGCTGTGTACTACTCCCTTCACAGAACAGCACGAAATGGCCCTAACCAGAATAGAAAGAGGAGTGGGAGGACCCGGTGCACAACTGAGCAAGAGGACAAGTACATTAGAGTGTCTAGTTTGAGAAACAGTCGCCTCACAAGTCCTCAACTGGCAGCTTCATTAAATAGAACCCGCAAAACACCAGTCTCAACGTCAACAGTGAAGAGGCGACTCCTGGATGCTGCAAAGAAAAAACCATATCTCAGACTGGCCAATAAAAATAAAATATTAAGATGGGCAAAAGAACACAGGCACTGGACAGAGGAACTCTGCCTAGAAGACCAGCATCCCAGAGTCACCTCTATACTGTTAACGCTGAGACTGGACAGAGGAACTCTGCCTAGAAGACCAGCATCCTGGAGTCACCTCTATACTGTTAACGCTGAGACTGGACAGAGGAACTCTGCCTAGAAGACCAGCATCCTGGCGTCACCTCTTTACTGTTAATGCTGAGACTGGACAGAGGAACTCTGCCTAGAAGGCCAGCATCCCTGTCAGGTTCGTTTTAAGAATCATCGGACCAAGGTGCAGCGTGATAGGGTTTCCACATATTTATTTAATGAAACGCACAAAAACAATAAAGAACGAACGAAACGTGAAGTCAATGAAGTGCTCACAGGCAACTAAATATAAACAAGATCCCACAGACACAGGTGTGAAAATAACGACTTAAATATGATCCCCAATTAGAGACGACGATTACCAGCTGCCTCTAATTGGGAATCATACAAAACACCAACATAGTAAAAGAAACTAGAACACAACATAGACATAGAAATACTAGATCACCCCCTATTCACACCCTGATCTACTATACCATAGAGAAACAGTGTCTCTCTATGGTCAGGGTGTGACAATCCCGGTGTCGCCTCTTCACTGTTGACGTTGAGACGGGTGTTTTGCGGGTACTATTTTCAAAAACAAGGACATTTCTAAGTGACCCCAAACGTTTGAACAGTAGTATATACAGCTGGCTGTAGTTATAAGTCTGTTTGTGTCGGGACATTTGATGAGGCAGATTTGTTGGGAGAAATATAGCCTGGTCGTGCCGTGCATCATGGGAGTCAGGGTCAACCCTGTGTCTAAGGTATTGGGGGTCAGGGTCAACCCTGTGTCTAAGGTATTGGGGGTCAGGGTCAACCCTGTGTCTAAGGTATTGGGGGTCAGGGTCAACCCTGTGTCTAAGGTATTGGGGGTCAGGGTCAACCCTGTGTCTAAGGTATTGGGGGTCAGGGTCAACCCTGTGTCTAATTTAGATCTATAGGGTATTTCTGTTGATTCTCCTATCGTTCATCTATAGATCTATAGGGTATTTCTGATGATTCTCCTATCGTTCATCTATAGATCTATAGGGTATTTCTGTTGATTCTCCTATCGTTCATCTATAGATCTATAGGCTATTTCTGTTGATTCTCCTATCGTTCATCTATAGATCTATAGGGTATTTCTGTTGATTCTCCTATCGTTCATCTATAGATCTATAGGGTATTTCTGTTGATTCTCCTATCGTTCATCTATAGATCTATAGGGTATTTCTGATGATTCTCCTATCATTCATCTATAGATCTATAGGGTATTTCTGTTGATTCTCCTATCGTTCATCTATAGATCTATAGGGTATTTCTGTTGATTCTCCTATCGTTCATCTATAGATCTATAGGGTTTTTCTGTTGATTCTCTTATCGTTCATCTATAGATCTATAGGTTATTTCTGTTGATTCTCCTATCGTTCATCTATAGATCTATAGGGAATTTCTGTTGATTCTCCTATCGTTCATCTATAGATCTATAGGGTATTTCTGTTGATTTCACATATCCTTTACTAACGCCGTTCATTGGGATTAAATAAAAAAAACACAACTATGGCATCCAACTTTCCATAGTAAATACTATTTACGTAGCTACAGTACAACCCACTCAACTTCCAATATTAACTTTTGTGAGCGATCCATAAAAAGGTGTTTATGTTACAATCCAATTTAGGCTTCACAAAGTCTGGGGAATACCGTGTTGTGACAGACGTCACTCCTCGTGAGCCATGGCAGCTATTTAATAATACATAATAATGATTAAAGTTTCCAAATATACCAGACAGGGTGGCCCAGTGATCCCGGACAAATCACACGAATAGCTGTCTCTGGTGATTAGCTGACTTAGTGCTGACACTAGCCCTAGGAAATGCTCTGGTCTACACACCACAGCTAGACGATCGTCAAGGGCAAACCCCTGAGGGAGGTAGTGGGGGACACAGAGAGAGAGAGGGAGAGAGAGAGAGGAGTGGGGAGAGAGAGAGGGAGAGGGGTGGGGGAGAGAGAGAGAGAGAGAGAGGAGAGGGGAGTAAGTGAGAGAGGAGTGGGGGGGGGGGGGGGGGGGGGGGGGGGGGGGGGGGTGGGGGGGGGGGGGGGGGGGGGGGGGGGGGGGGGGGGGGGGGGGGGGG